>NC_053154.1:89011257-89171257 GCF_016835505.1 Polypterus senegalus
AGAAAACATGAGTAGCTCTCGGCCATTTTCATTTTGTAAAAGTAGCTCTCAGGGGGGAAAAAAGGTTGGAGACCCCTGGTCTAAAACAGGAAACATTGTGTAAGTTGTAATTAACTATTTTCTGCTAAAGTTTGAGGTAGTGAAGATTGTATTTTTCCTTGCTTCTGTGATTACATTAAAAGCTAATTCCAAAAAAAATGCTCATTCATAATTCTTAGTAACCTTTATATAATGAAGTGTTTTCAAGATTCTGTTATGAAAATACTCCTGTTTTATTATAATTAGTCTCATTGAGTATCTTTTTGCTAGACAGAGCAGACCCCTTTTTTGTATATTTTCAGTCTCACTAATACTTTATTTCAAATTTTAAACAAGGGAAAGAGAAGCTAGGAAAATTCAGTTTGTTACACTGCAAATTTACGAGTTAACTTCCCTGTGGCCCTGTGTTAGGATATAGTGGGTTGGATAATGACTGACTGACTGACTTTCAGTTCTGTCAGTTTAAGTAGTCCACAGAAGCCCAGCAGGAAAACTTCTTGTCATGGCCATTACAAAGATATGATTGTGCATCTCTTAAAGGTTTTACAAATAATTTGAAAGGTTTTACCTATCACGAGGGCCAATATCCACATTTTCCTTAGTTAAGAAGATTATCCAGGCAATTCCACATTTTACTTTTTATACCTTTTCAGTTGACTACAATTACATTTATTTATTTATTATATTTGTTGTTTTTTCTTGAATATAGAGTCTGTCTCCATGATAAAAAAGTGTTTTTGGCCTAATACATGTAAAAATTAAAACTTTATAGTTCATACCATGCTTTCATGAATGTAACTTCTGAAGGGGTCAGATTCCTGCCTAGTGCTGAAAGAGTCTCAGGAGGTTGGGGTGAATTCTTATTACTTTTGATACAGTTTGTTGGTGACGTTCAGGTCATTTCCCCCAACCAGATTTTGCAATAGATAATACAGATTCAGATTGTGTTGTTGAGTTTAGTATGTTCAGCTCATCAACATAAATTTAGCAATTTGTGAAATACTGAGACAAATCATTTCAGCCAGAAGAAGGAATACAGCAATCACCTGAACATTACCCTCTAAAAATGTATTTTGTGGATGCTTCCATCTATGGCTGCTGAAAGCGTTTGCAAAACAAATACAGTACATGCTCACAATGAGAGCGTTTAAAAGATGCACAGACTACATAATCCTTAACAGTAAACCGGTTAAGGGTTTACAAGGCCACATAACCGAGTAATTTGAGGAGAAGTCTACCTGGCATGGCATTTTTGAAACTTGGATTCTATGTTTAACCCAGTAATTGTAAACATGCTTAATGTGTCTCTTTTCCTTCTTTTCTTTCCACTATGTTTTTTTGAAAGAAAGTTTTTTCTTAGATGGCTGAACCATAAAATAATGGATAAAAGACTTAACAAAATTTGAGGTGATGCATTTTTTTTGCTTAATGCAAATTGATCATTGTTTCTTTTTATATTTTCAAGAAATGATGAAATTGTTATGCCAGATGAACACACTGGCCTGGTAAAAGAGAACTATGTTTGGAATGTTCTTCTGCATCGGGGAGCCACAACAGAAGGGATCTTCCTACATGTACCTTCAGGCAGTTATGACCTTGATTTATTTGCGATGACATGGGGGCCCACAATTGCAGCACTCTCCTATGTCTATGATAAGAGCATGGAAGAGACGATCATCCAGAAAGCTATTGCTGGATTTCGGTTAGTAAAGTAACTGCTATATTGTGATTGTGTTGTACCTGAAAGATAATTCTCTTTTCTGTCTAAGATTTGTGTTTAATTATAGTAGTTAATGTAGATCATTTTTCAAAGCAGTGGCATTGTGTCTTTTGTCCCTGTAATTTTTTATTAAGTGAACTTGTGTAAAAAAAAAAAAAAAATTAACAACTTTCTCCCCAAATGAATTTCATTTGCAAATAGTATGGCACTAGTTCAAACATGAAGCAAAAATAATAAAACTTGCTGAATATATCTACTTTGAAGTAGCAAAGCTTCCTTGTACATTTTTAGGTTTGTTTATGACAACAAAACAATGTATTCTGTTCTCTTTAGTGTGTCTAGTGTGAGTGGAATATTTGTGGAAACAGTAACACAAGATGGATGTAGTCAGATAAAAACGCTTTATTACAGGAAATCTGAAAGTCAAATGCATGTTTTAGCTAGTTAGCAAAAAATATCAATATCACTAAAATGATGTGTAAATATCAAAGCTGCCAATTAATCGCTATTAAGGTGTACAATTAATGCATTAAAATTGTCAGTGATTACATTTTTAAATGCAACCCTTAAATGTTTTAATGATGATTTTATGCAAAGAAATGAGGTAAACATAATCGATTAACACCAGTTGAGGGACTGTTTTGAACAAGTGTAGGAGGGCACAGTTAATCTCCACAAATGAAAAGCCACAAAGCTAGCATAACAGAAAATTATCAATTAATAATATCACAGGAGTTTGTATTTTAATGCTTATTGGACATTGCTTTTGTTACACAGAACTGTTCAATAAACAAGCTGGAATAATTTAATATGCTTATGCAAGTGATTATTACACCAGTTTTGTATTAGAAATTAATCTCTGACTCGTTTCTGCTTTACAGAAAAATGTTAATATGCTTGAAGGAAACAGATAAATTGCGATTAATATACAGTTAACTTTGGAAAATTTTAATTGCACTAGTAATCATAATTACATTTTTTTTTCATCAAATTGCAGCCCTATACATGCAGAATTAAAAAATTAAAATATTTGCCTACATTCCTAAACCTCTTCAAAAATCTATATGCCATGGCTAACAGAACTTAAGATATATTGTGTTGCAACAGGATTATTTCTGTGAAGCCAGTAAGATCCTACATCTATAAATCACAGGTCTCCTGAAGAAGATCAATAATCAGATTTACTCCAATGACACTTCTCCATTTTTTGCTTACAGATTTGATCTCAATAGCTTCATCCAAGTATTTTGTTTTTTTCCAACTGACTGTGCAAAGTGTCTCTAGAAGTGTATGTTTAACGGTTCCTGTAACTTTTCCTTTATCAATCAAGTTATGCCTCTTGTCCTCACTCGGTTTCATCAATTTCTACATTCTTACATTCAGAACGTATCAGAACCACTTGCCTTCATTTGTCACATTCAAGATATGGCCTATAGAATTGTGGTAGCCCAGGACATCAATTATGGAAGAAAATACTGTGAATCATAACGGAGAATTGAAGAGTGATAGTGCCTTAGCAAACATTATTAAGGATTATTTATGAACAGATGAATGTATTCATCATAAACAATTAAAAATGTGGAAGATATGTGTATGTTGGAGTCCCAAAATGTTGTTTCATGAAATGAATAATCACTGCATCCACTTCTCCAAGATCCAGAAAAGTCATTGATACAAATTTTTAAACCTAACTATACAATGTAAGTTGAATACCAGTTGCCTTAATGGTGGTAATCTGGAAGAAATCTTTGCAAAAAATATAATTGTTATAAATATAAAATGATCTAAAAATCATCATATGATCCTAAAGATTTTGGATAAATGTTCATGGCCACACTTTAGTTGACCTTTGTGGACATAACAAAAAGAGTGCCTAACACATCACACAATACCTCATCCCTCTGGACCATCCACAGTCCATTGGTTTGTCCTGGCTGCCTGCCTGCACTTATAACAGTGTATGGGAGGAAGAGGGGAAGAAGAACAGGTCAATGTCATCCTTCAGCTTTAACAGCATCAATACCTGGCAGGGACCAATAGCCCTTTCTTCCTGGAGTGTCTCCCAAGCCATCTTCATTGCCTCAGCTTCCATGAGGTTAGTCCCTTGTTTCGTAACTTGCACTGTGAGGGCCTGTAGTCACCATCACTACTACAGTGAGGTTGATTGGTTCAATCCTCATCCAGTCAGACTGTTCATGATTACACCACTGTAAAATAAGAAGGCAAATGCAGATAAGGATTTGGGGCATCAGACGTTTTTTTGGGGTTTTTTTTTGGAATGCTAAGAAGAGCTACTTCTAAGTTGATGTGAGAGATTAATTATGAAAAACTTTCGTTGCTGGTAAAGTTGGTACTGCTTAATGAATGAAAACATTTTCCTACATTCTTAATAAATAACAAAGTTAAATATAGGTTTTGAACATGTGACCAATATTTTGATCACATTTATTAAATAATGAAGATCAAGGAAATACTTTATTCTATATTTGTCTAGTTAAATGAAGGATTCAATAAAGTTTTGTTTAATAAACATAGAGTTTTCTTTCCTTTAATAGGAAATGTGCAATGATATCTGCTCACTATGGACTCAGTGATGTGTTTGACAATTTAATAATTTCTCTCTGCAAATTCACAACACTTAGCAGTGAGGTAAGTTATATTTGATAAATGCTATCAACATCTATTTTTTTCAATTACTGATAGTCCAGACAGTATTCAAGTTTTGAATGGAGTGGGAACAATAGAGTGTTTTTTTTTAACTTAGAAGAAACCTGTTAATTTGTAAATATTATTTCTGATTTGTTATATTGATGATTTTAGATTTTAGGCTGATGTTTGCACATTAAGCCTTAAAACAAAAATAAGTATAATACAATTTCATTAAAGGAAGCAAAAGTAAAGTTTTTTTGTTTTAGCTTAAAATGTGGCAAGGCCTTTGATAAACAGATCATTTTTCTTATTTATACGCTGCAACTTTATTGTTGAATTATTTGTTTTATTAGGTCATCCTTTCTTATCATTAGGTAGTAGTATGGCCTTTTCATAGAAAAACCTATACTAATTTTGTTTAATTTTTTTCCAAGCTAAATCTGTTAATGTAAAACTTTGCATGAAATTTGAATTGTCTTGTAGGATTGATGACTAGCTAATCAAGATAATATTTATTTTGTGGGCTATGTTGCTAGAAGTAAAGACACCAGCATGGTGACACAGAGCAGTTTAAAATCCTATTAGAGAGTATAAGCAGATATGCCAGAATAAGATAACAGGACCTCCTGTTGGCTGATAGACCCAGTGGGGTCTGGTATCATACCAGTCTGCCTGAGGTGAGGAGTGATGGAAAGAAAGAGAGAGGAAGGGACGCCACACAAAATTGGCAAGGGCTTCATCCTTATTAATGTGAGGGAGCAAGTACCCACCTTAATGTTAAAGATTATCTTTTGACTGATGGAGCTCTTACTGTCCCAGATGGAAGCTATAATATTCCTTCAAGATAGTGTTCAGATGAGGGCTGCCTTTAACTTCAGAAGCGACACTGGCAGAGGGCTTTAAAACTGTTTTGAGACAGAGGTGTAAATGTACTTGGAGCTGGATGATGTCTTTGAAATGAAGCCCACTGTAGTGAGAAAAAGAGGACAAGGCCCAAATTGTAAGAGAGAGAGAAAGATGTAAAATTAATACATAAAAAAATTATATATAGCATGTTCAAGAGTAAGCAGCTCTGGTGACCTAATAATATCATTACTTATTATTTGACAGATGTTTCATCCAATTCAACTTACAACATTTGAGATATGATTGGTTACTTATCTTTTGTTTTTCCAGTTGGAGTACAGGTAGATGAAGTGACTTGCTCATGTTCACACAGTGTCAGGACCAGGACTTGAACAAACCAAAATCAGGGTTTGAAGTCCTAGGACCAAAGCCTTAACCAACACAACTCACTGCCTGCCAATAATATTAGCCCTTGGTTTAAAAAAAATGCAGAAAGAAAAGTACTTGATTAACTGGATGTTTTATGTAACTAACTAACAGCACTATAACTTAGGTCTTTTGTCTTACAAAATATATCGCACAAAGCTGGGAAACACAACCAGTATGTAATAAAACATACCTTTTTTATATATTTAAACTCCTTGACTTTATTCCAGATGTAGAGAGATGCTATAAGAGTGCCCTTTCCTGTTACAGTATAGAAAGATGCAGAGAAAGCAACAGATGATATTCTGCACATAAAAGATGTTTTAGTTAATATTACAAGTACCCCATTATTACTTTAGATGGTTATGAATGTGACTCACTGGGTTAGCACACTGTTGTCAGTGTTTATGATTTTCTGTAATAAATTATATTTGTTTTAAGTCTGTAGAAAATCTACCCAATCTTTTTGGAAGTAATACAAAAGCTCAGTTGGCTGCAAAGACTGTATTTAACTTATCGCACCGGCATGGAGACATTCTTCGTGAAGGCTGGAAGAACATAATGGACTCTTTACTTCAATTATTTCGTTCAGAGCTTCTTCCTAAAGCCATGGTAGAGGTGAGAATGCGTTTTATTTTTTCATTTTATCCTTTTGTCTGTCTTGAAATAAAATACTTGCACTTAACCAGACCAAAATCATTAATAAAATTTAATCCAGTTAATCTTATCTAATATTTTTCTAGGAGAAAGGATCAGTATATTCACAGATTGACAGATTTACAAGTTAGCCATTGTGGTGCCTGGCCGGGACGCCCAGGAGGACCGGAGGAGGGCTTGTGCCTCCTCCAGACCGTGAGGGGGCGTCCGTCCTGGTTATGTAGGGGGCCTCGGGTAAAGGGCTTGGAAGCCCAGCCCTGTAGAGACCCGTGGCCAGCTCCCCAATGCCTGCATATCCCTGGAGCCCAGCACTTCCGCCACACCAGGAAGTGCTGGGGGGGAAGACGACAGGGGACACCCGGATGGCTTCCGAGTGTGCAGCCGGCACTTCCGCCACACTGGGGTGTTGCTATGACTGATTGCCGGGAAGCAGCTGGAGCCCATCCGGGTTCCCATATAAGGGGCCATCTCCCTCCAGTCAGGAGTGGATGTTGAGTGGAAGAGGACAGAGCTGGAGAGAGGACGAGAGGCGGCCAGGAGAAAGGCATTGGACTTGTGTGGCCTGGACAGTTGAGGGAACGGTGCAAGAGGCACTGGGGGTGCACGTGAGCACAACTTGTAAATAATTGTTGTAAATAAACGGTGTGTGGTGGAACTATGTTGTCCGTCTGCCTGTGTCCAGGTCCCAGTTCACACCATCCCTTTTTTAGAATACTCTGAGCCAACTGCATTTCAGAAATCTGTATTTTTTGGATTACAGAATTTTCTGAACCTAGAGGACCATGGCCAGTGTCAGGTTTGGAGAAAATCTAGGTGGTTTGCAACGATATTCCAGTGTCTCTAGTTTATGTAAATTTGTAATGTGTTATAATGCTTTGCGAGGCCAGTATGACATCACAGAGCTGCCCATATTACTGTCCACTGAAGTGCTTGATAGTGTTGTGCAACATCCTTTTTTTCCCCCCACTCATGGTCATTTCAGCCATCAGGATTTTTCAATTTCTGTATGTGGTTAGCTAGTGAGCTAAAAATGGTGAAAATGCGTCCTGAAGCCACAAAGGTTGAGAAGTACCGCCAGATTTACTTCCTGCATACATAAAAAAAAAAAAAAAAAACTTGTAGTATTATGAATTCTGCTACCACATATAAAAACACTACTTCCTGTGCCATTGCAGCTTAGCACTGCATGGCTAATTATGCATGCAGTGTAGCTATGTGCCCAGCAACATCTCAGAATAAACCTTGAAGGAGCCCTCCCTTTCCCTCTCCCTTCATCAAAAAACACAGGTCACACTGTGAAATAATAAAAGCAAAACATTAACTACTGTTTACAAGGAGCTTCTTTCTTTTTGGTTGAAGAAGAAAGTGTGAAGCATCTGCAAAGTTTCATGGGAAACAAAAAAGACAGTACACAGTGCCCAGATCCATGATTTCAAGAAATGGAATGAGCCAAACCCATGTCACTGTTTCAGGGCATGGCTAGTTTGTGCCCCAGGATTTGCACATTCTCAGTGCAATGATCTAAGTTTTTACATACTGCTATTTGTGGCTGTTTGATGTATTTTAATTGTGGTATTCATTCAATCTAGATCTTGTTGCGTGGTGCACCGTGAAGCAGTGATCATTACTGCTGCCTCACAGCACACATCACATAATTGGCCAAAATTATCAGTCCAGCTTAGTTAGTAGACTTTTCCCTAGACAGTTCATCATTATACTCCACTCAAAACTAGTTCAGTTCCTTCTTCCTATTTGACTTCAATGCATTTGTGGAGTTCAACAGAGTTTGCAAACATTTCTGAGATTGCGCTAATTTTGAGGTGAAGCAAATTTAGCGGGATCATGCCTCAGTGTAACTGACAATTTCAAGTATAAAGTATCATTTCAAAGCATAATACTATTCATCTCTTCAGTCTATCAGAAGACACTGCCTCTCCTTTCTAGGATTCAGCTACGCATAAACAGGTTAATTTCATAATCAGTCTTTGAATACTAGATTTCCTACTAGTGCTGTCAACAAGTAGAGAGGAACGCATTGACACACCTTCCCACACTGAGAGGAAGGAATCTGCTGAGCAGCTTAACAGATATGCAGCCATATTCCAGGCACTGCATGGTGGGTTTTCTAGGCGATTTGAAGATTTCAAAGCAGTGGAAACTGAATGTTCCCCATTTTCTCTCTTTTTACTTGAAGTCTGATGCATTGCTAGCAGATCACTTCAAGTCACTGCCATTACTGACATTCTATAATTCTCTCAAAAAAGAGAATTTCCCACACTTGAGAAGACTAGTGCAGTGAATGCTTGTCCTCTTTGGATCAAAAGACATACAGTATGTGAATAGACATTCTCAGTAATGAAATTAAACAAATCCAGGTACAGATCTTCTTTCAGTGAATACCATCTGTCTGTTGTACTGTGAATAGCAACATCAGGAATTATATCTGACTTAAGTGCACTAGTTCATCAAATACTTCATTCTTCCTAAGTTATCAAATATACAGAGAGAGAGAAAAACTTTATCAGAGATTAATAGAGTACAGTTTATTTCTTATTTTGGTTTTTTTTTTATTTTACACAATCAGGAATTGCAGGTTGTGTTAGAAAGTATGTTATAGTGGGTGCATGTTCCATGTTTCAATAAATAATACAAACTGTGAATATATGGTCTATATTAATATTAAGGTGAAAAAAATAAATATAACATGTTTGTCGTAGTGTAACAGTTGACAGAATGTGTTGAGCCCTCCTCAACAAGTTGTTTTTTCTCATTTATCCTTGCCATAAAAAATAGTTTCCTACCCTGATCTAGTGTTCTCTCCTTATAGTTTTATCATTTTAATCAACTCTGTGTATGTGGATTAATTGTATTTAAGTTGTAAATCATTTTAAATTTTATAAAAAAATAAATAAAAATTTAAATTAATTTTATTTACCTTGTATGTCTGATTTTAATAGGTTGAAGACTTTGTTGAGCCTAGTGGAAAAATATCACTTCAAAGAGAAGAAACACCTGCTAACAGGTAATTAAATACCTAATTATAATTTTAGTAAGATGAGAAAACTTGGGAGGAAGCAATTCTCAATTTTTTTATTTTTAATAAATTTGCAAAAATCTCAAGTAAACTTTTTTCACAGTGTCATTATGGGGTGTTGTGTATAGAATTCTGAGGAAAAATGAATTAAATCCATTTTGGAATAAGGCTGTAACATAACAAAATGTGGAAAAAGTGATGTGCTGTGAATACTTTCTGGATGCACTGTATGTATGCTGTTTTGAATTATACAATGAGTATACTAATACTTCTGGCTTCCCCTCATAAGATGTACTTTTAAGTATCAAACCCCATATTGTATATTCTAATTTAACATTTCCTGTGTGTAATACTTACATTTACCCAAATTGAATTCAATATTTCATAAATCTGACCAAGCCTTTATGGGGTCAATGTCTCTCTGTAATTATTTAGCTGATTTAGATTATTGCTTTTCCATCTACTGAAATATGTACTACAAACATAAACAGGTTGTTATTTACATTCTTACTCATTTTTTGAAGGGTTAACGTAAATCAAACAATATTTTTAAGCTGTGGCTTACTTAAAGTTTTTCCTGTCTGACTTATTTTTAAACAGAGGAGAATCTGCAGTTATGAGTTTTGTAAGCTGGCTACCTTTGCTAGGTGCTGAGCAGTCAGGATTAAGAGGCCCCTCTACTGAAAACCAAGAGGCAAAGCAAATGGCACTGGACTGCATAAAGGTAATACTATTTCAACTACTGTATGTTTTGAGTGTATTTTTGTGGATATTTATTGCATGCTGTCAAGAAACATTTATATGTGGGCACTTGTTTTGGGATTAAGGTGGCTTCATTTCTACATATTCTTTTAATTTTGGGTTGTCTTCTGTAGCATTAGCACACATGTACCCCTAAGTATATAATGAAAGATAGTTGCACCTCTCCCATGCTAGACGAGACCAGGAAATGTAATCACTTAAAATTCAGAGTTTTCCATATGACTGATTGTTAAGATTATGAATTTATACATCTTACAGTTTTTCTTACAGGGTTCTTTATGGAAAGACTAAAACAAGTTAGCATTCTGCATTATGTTAAATCAAGTTTCCAGTTTGTTTAATCATTTTATAGAGAGAAATCTTTTAACCAGAAAAAAATAGCAAATAGTGAGAAAGAGAAGCACATCTATCTAAGAAGTAAAAAAGATGTATGGTAGAAAGCAAAATCAAGACTTTTTTATTGTACAGATGTGCATTAAATAAGAGAGTACCATAGTGCAGTAATTGACTAGCTATGCTGTGCACTTAACAAAAATGTTGTGTCTCTCTTCATACTTATATTATTTTAATTTTTTTATGGTACTTGTTACAATAACAGAAAGATCCCAAAGTTACTGCCAGCCCAGCAGAACTGTGTTGCCTTAGTTGCTCATTTTACTACAACATGGCTGAGACCTGCAACAGGCATAATGCCAGTCCGTTAAAAAGTGATTGAATATTGTGTGTGCTAGGATGAGTTCTATGAAATGATGTGGCTGTGGCCTTCATTTTGTAAGTGTTTGACTTGTTTGTTCTCCCTTTTACCCCTCTTAAGCAATGTGACCCTGAGAAGCTCATTACTGAAAGTAAATTTCTTCAGTTGGAATCGCTTCAGGAGTTAATGAAGGTAAAACTACAAACAACAGATTAAAAGTTTATTTCAGGTGCAACTCTTTGTGGAGCTTAATAAAAAGATGATTATTTGTTTCCCTTTTATTTATTTGGTGCTTTCATTGTTGCAATTATATTAATGCATCTAACAATTTCAAATACCCCACCGAGAGAAAGATAAGAATTGGGAAATTGCTATAAAGTAATCATTCAAAGAAACAGGTATTGCCAGAGAGTTAATAAGTATGTGCTCAGCTTATGCAATTAAGAGAGAAAAATAATTCATTTAGAATGTAATTTTCCCATTTTACTTGTATTATGATTCTTCTAGCTGAACAAGGTGACACAATGTGTTAGCAATGTAGTGTTGTCACAATAAAATGTTCATTCAGAAGCAATATATCATCTGGAGTTACTTCAAGTAAAGCAATTAAAAAGTTTAGGATTATTGTGGTCACAAGACTGATAGACAAGCAAGTGAATATTTTATATTAAGAGGCTTTAAGCAGGGGGCTTCTATAAAACATGTGACCCACGGCAAGGTTATTATAGTTTTGCCTTTTTACATTAGTTTTTATTTCTATATTTTTTCTGACCTTACTTGGAAATTCAGTTTAGTTTTAGTTTTCCTTCATCGTGTATTTTTAGTTTTAGTTTAGTTTTTATTTCACAAAGACACTTCTATTTTTTTTTTTATATATATTAGTTTTAGTTTTAGTAATTATGGCATGGAGCACCTATGGAGTTTTGTGTCACAGTCAGACAGAACTGTACACTTAACAGATTTGGATAAAAGTTTAATGTTAGTGGAAGCTTAATATACTGCCTGGTTTACTATCTGGTTTTGTTTTTGTCTGATAAAAACAAGCATAATCAAAACTAGACACTGAATATGAACAATTTTACACAATTTTATAATTTTTAAAATATTTTCTCATGAAAATCACAGGGGCTTAGGAAGAACAGGGCTCTTAGACTTGGATCAATGTGCAGACCCCACTTAGCTATATTGAGGGAAACAAAGAACAACAAGCATATAGTGTGAAAGGTTAGGGGTGGTGAGTCTAGAATAGCCCACCATAAAAACAGTAAACCCATAATGAGCAGGGCAAGAGCAGGTAGTAAGAGTACGGACAAGCACAAAACAACAGAGACAGCGTATGAGATTAAGAACAATATATACATTATCCAAACCTGTTTATCCAGGGTAGGATTGCAGGAAACCTGGAGCCTACTGCAGCAGGTTTGGATGTAAGGCAGGAAAAATCCCTGGTATGAATATGTATGATATGGCTGATGTTAAGGGCAAAAAGAATATGATATTTCAACTATCTATTTTGAGAGAGAGAAAAAAACATTGAAAAAAGGGAGACAAATATTTTAAAATATAATTCTACTAATGGATTACTGTCACAATTTAAGGTATTTTGACTTGTGAATATGAACTAAAAAAGGTAAATGAATACATATGAAATAAATACAAAAACCCATTAGTAGTTTTTCATCACTTGTCAAACTCTCCACCTTTGTTTGTATCGCTTCATTGTTAAACGATGTTTTTAAAGCAAAAGTGACTGGTCAGCAACAATATGCTGATCTTGTATGATGACCTAGTCAGTCTCTTGATCAGTGCCGTTTTATTTTCAAAAACCGGGAGTGGTCTCCCCTCGACTTACTTGTATACTCAGATATGGGGATGGATATTTGAGGAGTAAACTGCAAGACAAAGATTATATTTTTATATTATGTACATTAAGGAACCATAAACAACAAATCAAATTAATAATATATTAAACAATTATTATAAAAGTAAAATTGAATAAATCGGACTCTGCAGCTGTATAAATAAATTAAAAAAATAGAGGATGTGTTCAGGTAAAGTACTACTTCCGGGTGATGGATATGGCCCAAAAGTTAATACAGATCTACAATTGTGGTGTAACAACCACATGCTGAATTTCATCCATCTATCTAATTGCGTTTTTTTTTTTAGTTATCGTGTTTACACACACGCGCACGCACGCGTACACACACAATTCCAAAAAACAGTTTTGTTGTACACTGGTTAGTCTATAATGTCAAGATTAATTAAAATATCGAGGTTGAATTTTTTCATGATTACTATACTTTCTGTATACTTAGTATATGAGAAAGTAAAAACAATTTCTCCTGTGCGAAGTGGCAGGTGAATTGCTGTCAAGAAAAAAGCAGACACCTGAGAAATAAACTGAAACGTTACTCACTCGTGATTTTTCTGTCCATATGGTAAACGTTTTGTTCACCAGCACATTCTGCTTTCAGCCGATTGAATTACATCTTGATATACAACAAGCACAAAGAAAGGCGGCACGCAAAACACTTTCTATTTCTCACGCTTTACCCACCCGCAGTCCGCTTGCTCTGTCACCGCAAATGCTGTGTGAACAGCCGCCCTCTGTCATCAGCCACCATTCACTGGATGAATATATGCGGGCGGCTCGTGGTGGATGACTTTCTGTTTTAGAGTTAAAACTTACAAGGGTTAAAGACTAACGGCAAGAATATTCATTCAAAAATTAAAAATATTTTAGTAAATTATTATTTTATTTCAGTTAGTCTTTCCAGCTACTTTAATAGTTTCGTTTAGTTTTAGTTTTTCATTTCGGTTTTGTTAGTTATTTTATTTCAGTTTACAAAAATGTTTTTTTTTAATAATAGTTTCAGTTTTGATTTTAGTTTTCATCAACTATAATAACCTTTGTCCCAAAGTACATTTGTGGCAGGCTAAGTCAGAAGAGACATATATGGTGTAATGTTTCGAGTAGATAAAGGAGGAAACCCTTGTTTATTTTTTAAAATCTCCTTTCTTGTAATAAAAGGTGATGAAAGGATGTATTTGAGTCAGTTTTTCATTAGGTGTAAATATATTAATAATATGCAAGTCTCTGAAGTTCTCCAAGTATTTATACAGGTATATACAAGTATATATATATATATATATATATATATATATATATATATATATGTATGTATGTATGTATGTGTGTGTGTGTGTGTGTGTGTGTGTGTGTGTGTGTGTGTGTGTGTGTGTGTGTGTGTGTGTGTGTGTGTGTGTGTGTGTATTCTATTATTTATTGTTTATTTAATGGTTGATAAAAGTGTGGTTATTATCTGCATGGGTGAAATTAACAGTTACCATTTTAGTCTTCAAGTGGCCCAAGCAGTGGTACCATATTTAACATGTGTTTCTACAATGGTGGTCCTCTGATGAAAGAGCAGACCATATATAAAATGTTGTAGGATTTTCATTCTGTAGCCATCTAAGCAGGTTCAATTTCATTGTTCATAACCTTAAAATATATTCCCAACCTAGTTTTAGAATTAAAATTTAAAATGCTGCCTGAGAAATTGTTTTACGTATATGAAGAATTTATTATTTGTGCATTTTTTTTTTGTATTTCAAATAAATGAAATTATACTTGTTTTCAGGTGTTAAAAATGGTTGGAATTCACAGGATATAAAATTTAGATAGTAATGTTAAATCACTCAGTTAACTTGAAATAAAAGTGTGACCAGTAAGTACTACCTAATGCACTAGTTAGTCTGCCTGAGATCAAATTGTAATTTTACAGGTAGAACAGGTGATGGCAGTAGAGTTATTAACAAAGTAATAGAACATGATGGCTAACCTGCACAGCCTTGAATTCGTCTTTTTCCCCATGTTGTTGTGTATTGGACAGAGACATCTAGATGTCAGGTTTCTAATTAAAGAAGCATAGTGAAGATATCACTCACTCAGGCAATGCCTGAAGTCAGAATTTTTTTTTTTCCATTAAAGAGTTTTGTGGCATGCAACATTACTTGTAAAGTGGCTGGAAACTGCATTTTCTCACGCAGCTACTATTTGGACTGCTGGTTTTTAATACATCTCTTTAAAAACTGCTTTAAATTTGCAGTGTTGTTCACTGTGCTTAGTCATAGTTTTTCTAAATAGATCAGTTTGATTTTGAAAGGTTAGATGTCCTTAACTATAGTTGTTTTCTTGCCATAGTTTTGTTTTAGTGGTTTAAATTAGCAGATTCGGGAAACAAATGAATATATATTTTGTTTTTTTAACTTTTTAAAGAAAAAATCAAATACATTGCTAGTAGTGAAAGTTTAGTGCATCTACTATATATTTTGGGTAACATCTATAGTTTCTTTCGAAATTCAGTTTGGTTGTGGATATATGGCTTTATGAGTATCATTTATTATAAGGAGCTACATATATAAATATAATGTGTGTGATTAAAATTTCACACAGTACTTTTTTTCTGCAGGCCCTTATCTCTGTAACTCCAGATGAGGAAACTTATGATGAAGAAGATTCTGCTTTCTGTCTGGAGATGCTTCTGAGAATTGTACTTGAAAACAGGCAAGCATTTTAATGCTTTTAAGACTCTGTACTCAATATACAACAGAATAAAGTAAATGAAGTTATTCTAATATTAAAAACACACACAGAAACACTGGCATTTATTTTGTGTTCTATAGGCAACATGATTTAAGGCATCCGTGATTAAAAATGTTTACTTTTTTGAAGAACAAAATCTTTTATACACTTGCATTTTCTCTTCTGTTTAAACAGAGATCGGGTCTCATGTGTGTGGCAGACGGTAAGAGACCACCTGTGCCAACTTTGTGTTAATGCTACTGAAAACTGCTTTCTGGTGGAGCGTGCAGTTGTAGGTTTGTTGAGACTTGCCATACGACTTCTTCGTAGAGAGGAAATCAGCTCACAGGTATGCTTTTTGTTTCTCCATATAATAAATATAGTTTGTATAGTCTAAGTTGTGAAGTCATTTATATTTTATTACCATTTTTTGGAGGAAAGTTTACAACTAATATTTTAAAAGATCTAAGAATTGCTGTGGAATGAGGAGGGGAACTGTGATTTCTTACATATCATAAAGTTATAAAAACTGTTTCCGCAAGCAGAAGGGAAGACTTGCTTTTTCTTTTACATAAAGACAACATGATTATAAGGTATACCTGGCAATTTAATTTATTGAGATGACGTTGAGCTGTGGGGGCATCTGCTTATTTGCATCTTAGTTTCATTTAAAAGGACAGTTCCACACTTCTGGGCATTTTGCTTTTTATATTTGCTTATGCTATCATTTTATCGTAAAAACATTTTTTTAACAATTTTGAAAATAGACCATTAACTCGTTTACTAATTAAATTTTTCAGGTTCTTCTTTCTTTAAGAATCTTGCTCATGATGAAGTCAAATGTTCTTTTCCGAGTGAGCCGGGAGATTTCTTATGGACTTCATGAATTACTGAAGACTAATGCTGCCAATATTCACTCCAGTGAGGACTGGTACACCATTTTTTCCCTGCTTGAATGTATTGGAGCAGGTGTTAAGCCACCTCCATCTGTTCAAGTTACAGTTGGCCCAGATACTGACACAGGTAATCACAACTTGGAAATTTAACACTCAGAATTCAATTTACTGTTCAGTATTTGCATATTAACTGGAGTATTATTCAGATCTAAAATTATAATAAAGCAATCCCCAGTAAAGTGATTGCTGCTTTGGAAATTGGCTTGACTCACTATTCAATTGACCATGTTATGTTCAGAATAAACTTATTTTACAGAGGACACCATTCCTTTTAATATGCAATGGTTATATGTACTTATTTTTATTAAGAACATACGTAAATTGTAGGGCTGGGCAAGTTAACACATTATTGTGTTAACACATTAATTAATTAACGCCGACAATTATTTTATTGCGTGTTAACACAGTTTTTGTTATTAAGGTATTATTATTATTATTAGCCATTGATAGAGATCAATGATCTTCATGTTACAGCCCTTTTCAATACGCTTTTGCTAGAAGGAAAGTTAGTTTTGTGGATTTGACCTTGATTCCCTGCGCATGCATGAGTAGCAAAGAGCAAACAGCTTCTAAAATGGCACGTGGACAGATACCAAAGTGAATGCTCAAACAAAATAATCCGTGGATGACTTTTTTTCGTATTATCGCTGAATCGAACTCTGATTTGTCAGACTCTGATTTTGGTGCAAGTGATTTGGAGATGTAGATCAAAAACGAAAGTAAGGTACCAGCATCAGCCGATCGGTAAAACAGGCAGCAACAGATGTTTTATGTTGATTTATGTGTGAAATCATTACTTTGTGCGCTTTTCAGAAAACTGAGTTTTTTTGGAAAAAATATTAGCCCTCAAAGAGTTGATACTGAACATGAACTGTTTATGCTGCTCCCAGATAAAAAAAAAAATGTTTCTGCTGATACCTGTTCAGATAAAAAAGAAATTGGATTTAGAAATGTTAACTTGCTGTTGCCCGGAAGGTGCCTGCTATAATGTTGTGATGGTGGCTCTGGATTCTTGAGGATAACTTGTTTTTCTATAACAAACTAGATAAGATGTTAATGCCCCAGCAATGGCAAATAGCTTTGGTTTGTGATTTGATTTGATTACATTAATGTTGAAGTTGCCATTTACAAGAAATATTTTAACTGCTTCTATGTAAAGGGAATACTGCTGTTAAAAAGCACCTTGATTTGTTTAAAGTGTTTGCAAACCAAATACATGCAATACACTACTTCTGAGTTCATGATTGAATTTTGTGCAAAACAATTTGATTGTTATGATTGTCTGCGATTAATCACGAATGATTGCAAACAACCACGTGATTAATCGTGATTAAAATTTTTAATCATTGCCCAACACTAGTAAATTGACATTAGGTTTCCAATTGTAACATTTGTTATAAATTTGTACTATTTTATATCAGGTGCACAGTCGGACAGTGAGGTTTCCTCCTACCATTCCAGTGAGATCACTCTTGATCGTGGTTATACCTCAGACTCTGAAGTCTATGCTGATCATGGAAGACAGTCAAAGATGCATCGATCTGTAACTGATGTGGATGTTGCAAACAGTGGTTGGTTGGTGGTAAGGTCTATATTAATATTTCACTAATAGCTAATATAAAAAAATAAACATTTATATGGCACATTTCCATAGGAAAAGTGTAGCTGAACGTGCATTACAAAAATAAGACAAGGAATTTCACTCACAAAGAAAATAAAAAATATTGTATTGGTAAATATTAGGGAGACATCTTACCTTCTCGGCCACATGTTCTCCCCAAGACCATAGCAACAGGATGGGCATCTGCCTTAGGCAGCTGGTTTTAATAGCAGTCTTTTTTGGAGCTTCACTAATAGAGAAGTATCATCATCTTAATGGCCACAGTGGTTTCTAACTGCATGGGAGCCTATTACATAATGGCAGGCTTCTCTCTCTCTTTTTCGATCCCTGCATGCCCACATAGAGGACCTGTGGTTGGGTTTGCTGGGCTGAAGGACATCTCCCTAAGTGAATTCCTGAACAGAGACAAGATATAATAGGTTTTTTCAATTATTTATTTATACAATGTTTCTATACTATAAAATAAATGATGAGTACACATTTCTCCATATTTACTTTAATATTCATTTTTTGGAAATGAGTTACATTGTAATTTGCCATTTGCTTTTTTTTTATTTTTATTATGCTTGAAATGTATTAATTTTTTATTTCAGGTGGGTAAAGATGACCTAGATAACAGTAAAACTCCAGCATCAAGTGGAAAGCAAGCCCCTGCATTGGTTAACCAATATAGCCTAACATTAGGCCAAGACTTAGGACTTCATGACACAAAATCTCTCATCAAGTGTGTTGAGTCCTTGTCTTTCATTGTGCGTGATGCTGCACACGTAACACCAGAGAACTTCGAACTCTGTGTCAAAACTATACGCCTTTTTGTGGAAGCAAGTCTCAATGGGGGTAATGGTAATTCTTAATAAAATCAATTGTTTGTTTACTGTATAAAATGCCATTTTTTAAAGTAATAATTACAGTTTATACAAAGAGCAGCCATACTATGAAGAGTCGGCAACAACCAGTCCAAATCTGAAGCTACCGTACCTTTTCAAAGTATTTGAATGTTCATTTTCCTTTCATACTCCAGGGCTTTTCAAATTGTTCTAGTAGCAATGTATTCACTTACCATTGTAGAGACTGGCGCAGACACGTTCATGTCACCCACAATATGTTTATTTACAATCATATATATACAAAAGTGCACCACAAACCCCCAAAGTCCTGGCCACAATGCCTTACTTCCTTCTTCAGGCTGCCTCCTTGCCTCCTCCAGTAGGCTCAGTCCACTCCACTCCCGACTCTCGCCCTGAATGAAGGGAGGCGGCCCCTTTTATTATCACCCGGATGTGCTCCAGGTGGGTTCCGGCAATCACCCGCCGACACGCCCCTGTGTGGCAGAAGTGCCAGCTGCATCCCCGGAAGCACTCCGGGTGTCCGTGCTCTTCTTCCCCCCCAGCACTTCCTGGTGTGGCGGAAATGCTGAGGTCCAGAGCTCCCAAGGCATGGGAACGCCCCCTGTCGGTGATCACGGGCCCCTACAGGGTGAAGCTTCAACGCTCTGTGCCCGTGGCCCCCAAAGCAACCAGGATGGCGGCCCCCACGTGATCCAGGGCACACGTAGACCCTCCTCCGGTCCCTCAAGGCTTACCGGCCGGGTCGTTGCCCCTGGCATCCCTGACACCAGCTTCACTGAAAACTAAAACATACAGGGGACATCTGCTTCTTTATTATAAAAGATCAAATATATGTTTTAGTCAAGTTTTTGTAATGACATCCCTGGCAAGTTTTAGTAATTTAAAGACTTTGATGAGAGAAAGACAAGAATAGAATTTCATGTTAAATATTGAAATCTTTCTGCTTGTTAATTTTACTAAAATAATTCTTTATGGCATACAGAGAAAAAAGAATCAGTTAGTAATTAGTGCTTACTATGGTCTCAGGAACTATACCAGTTGTAAAAAGTTGTTGACATGGGCTCTGCCCTTAGCTCATCTTGGTGCACAACTTCCTCCTATTCTGGAAGCAGCATTTGTCTGTTGCTTTTGGATTGTTTTTGCCGGCATCCTATATGCCTACCCAAGTATGACTAAAAATTATTTTGTAGATCAAGGACCTGTCGGTAGACAGCTTGGTTTTGCACTTTCAACTTATATCTAACAGACTGCAATGGGAATGTCATGAGAAAGGTCACTTAGTCCAGTGTTATGTAAAAACAGTCACACAAGACTCAAAACAGCAGTGTTCAATCTTGTATATGTATAGGTTATTTAAACTTATTGTATAGTTATGCCAGTTTCAATGTAAAAATATTTAAATTTAAAGTTCTTATAACCCAGCAAGAAATATTAACATTTCTATAATACTTTATGAGTAGAAATGCTAGAATACATTTCTTTTAGCACATTGCATTTTCGTACTGATTAAATACTAGCCGTACACTGGGGCTCCACCCTCATAGTAGTAAAATAGGACAGTGGGGAGGGCCTGCCCGTACTCGTACTCCCGACGTCACACTTCCCCCTCCCCTCAGTCTGCAGCTTCTTTCTCAGATTAGTGGGAATATATCTCTCCTGCAAGCCAACTATGATTCTTACCACGATGAGAGAAGTCACAAAATCAACTGGAATGTTCCAGCAAATTATAGAAAAATACATTAAGTAGTTCTCTTGTGAAAAGTGGATAGACAGACAGACAGACGTTGGATTTTTTTTCATGAAGGATAACTAATTATTGTAATTATTTGAGCAATAATCTTGATTATTGTTTCAGTCAGACTTGCTTTCTTGCCAGAAGTTGGTGTACTGCTGTATTGCTGAATGCTTCATTTATTCTGATTCAGGCACACCTAATATGTAGCACCACACCATGCCATCTAATAGTACTGAGTTTTAGCAATACCTAGCCAGCAGTGTTTTGATGTTTTAACTTCATATACTTATGTGCATTTGTTTTATTAGGTTATAAAACACATGAAAAGAAAACCAAAAGCCATAAATATGACTCTAAATCCAATCGATTTCGAAAGAAGCCTAAAGACAAGGAAGGTTCCTCCAAGAGAACAAGACCATTATCTCAGAGGCCGTACCGTTCCCACAGTGATGATGAGGAAGATGAGGGAATTCCAGCCAGCTATCACACTGTGTCATTACAGGTTAGTCAAGACGTAAGTATGGCTGAGCTTTCCCATTTTCTTTCTTCTCCCTGAAAAGCTGTGTGCAGTGACTTTTTGTAATAAAATTTCAACATTTTAACTATTTTCTATAATAACAAATATAGTAATATGCTCATGAAAACATCCATTTGAAAATAATCCTCTGTGTACAGTAGAATGATAGATGTTAAACTGTTAGGAAAAAATTATACATTTTTCCAGGAAAATAAACAGAATCAATTACTTTAAGGTGTAATAATTATTAGTTAAGTCCTAATGTGCAAAACCATATTACTTGAAATATAGTATATGATAGATCCTTCACTTTAAAATGTTTAGTTTGGCAGGTTTTTATGAATTAAAACGAAATACTAACATGCAATGATAAAGACACAAGCTGCAGTGTGACATGAATTTGAATTGCATCTTGTGGGGTGGTGAAGAGTTCCAGATACTTGTGTAGTGATAGAAGTTCCCCTGTACTCCTTAACTTATTGTATGGTGGTGTTGCTGTTTACCCTTCACTATAAGGTATATTTGTAATATATTTGGTTATATATGAAAATAACCCTAAAATAAAAATATTTATTTACTGTACTGTTATGCTGCATACGTGTAAATAATATAAACTGAACATTTTACTTCAGAATGCAGAATTCTGTTTGTCATTGTTTTTGAAACTCTTGCTGTTCATATATGTAAATAGCAATATATTTGGGGGATCCTAAGGGTTTAACTAGAGCAAAAAATCTTTATATAGATGACATGGTACTTTTTACTACTAATCCATATTCATTACTGCCATTTGTATTATATTTATTGAGACATTCTGCAAAATTTCTAGGTTTAAGATAAATTTGAAGTACTGTTTTGCATGTTATTGATGATGAGCACTTCCAAAAAAATAAAAGAAAGCGATAAAAACATAAAACATTACATAGAACCTCCAAGATTAGCTTTTTTGTAGCAGGCTGTGCACTGTATTTTAAGGAAAATACTTTTGTTTACCTTAGGAGTGTGTGTGTGCGTAACTCTTATGTGAAATAATAGTTTAAACTTTTCCTAAGTAGTAATTTGATTATCTAATATATTGTTCTCTACTTTTCTGTTATTGTTATTCCGCTGTTTTGTATGTGTGTTTAGCTCTTGGACTTAATGCACACTCTCCACACACGAGCAGCCAGTATCTATAGTTCCTGGGCTGAGGAGCAGCATCACTTAGAAGCAGCAGGCAAGAAGATAGAAGCTGATTCTCGGACACTGTGGTCTAACTGTTGGTGCCCCTTACTCCAAGGTATTAAAATAATCCAAAGTAATAAAAAGATGACTTTTTTGTTAGAGTCTTGTAAGTAACAATAGTGTTGAATTCAGAAAGAAATTATGAGTATATGACAGGAATCAATGCAGTCCATCTGGCTAGTCATGTTACCCTGCAGCTACATTAGCCTGGTATTGTATGCTACCTATGTATTTTTTGAAAAACAACTTCAACAACAAGATTGAGCATTTTGTTGTACAAGGCAACCAACTTCTAATAATAAATAATAATGATACATTTTATTTATTTGTAAGCACCTTTCTAAACACTCAAGGACACCGAACAATAGATAAAACACAAAATTATAAAGAAAAGTAAAATACAAAAATTAGACTGAGCAATTGTAATCAAATAGAAAAAGCAGTCTTAAACAAATGAGTTTTAAGTTTAGACTTGAAACGTGAAAATGATTCAATATTTTTAAGTTCGGGTGGAGTTCCAGAGCTGTGGTAAGACGGACGAAGGGGACAGTCAAGTGGATGAAGGAAGAGGGTCTCAGGGTATGGGAGGGAATGGCAACATATTTTGAATTGAATTCGGAATTGAACTGGAAGCCAATGAAGCTGCTGCAAAATGGGAGTGATATGGTGAATAGAGGGGGTTCTGGTAATGATGCGGGCAGCTGAATTCTGGACCAGTTGTAGGAGTTCTCTCTCTTCTTATTGTACCTGCAGATTCATTTGAAAGCCCTCAACTGTTTTTTGTCTTATGGGTGCTTCCATTATAGTGTGGTACACTCATGTAGCTTTATTTAGCCATAGAATGATTACAAACCGGCACGGTGGCGCAGTGGTAGTGCTGCTGCCTCGCAGTTAGGAGACCCGGGTTCGCTTCCCGGGTCCTCCCTGCGTGGAGTTTGCATGTTCTCCCGTGTCTGCGTGGGTTGCCTCCGGGCGCTCCGGTTTCCTCCCACAATCCGAAGACATGCAGGTTAGGTGGATTGGCGATTCTAAATTGGCCCTAGTGTGTGCTTGGTGTGTGGGTGTGTTAGTGTGTGTCCTGCGGTGGGTTGGCACCCTGCCCAGGATTGGTTCCTGCCTTGTGCCCTGTGTTGGCTGGGATTGGCTCCAGCAGACCCCCGTGACCCTGTATTCGGATTCAGCGGGTTAGAAAATGGATGGATGGATGGATGATTACAAACACTCAATCATCAAGGAGCTGAAAAATATTTAAATAACTGGAAAAAATTCCACACTCGGACAGGGAGAATGTTTTAATTCCACACAGACAGTTCGATTCAAACTATAATCTGTGAGGTAAATAGTAAAAGTCAATATGCTACCCATGCGTTTGTGTTTTTTTTTTTTGTTTCAGCTACCTTTAATTTTTTTCTTATTGATTTTTAGGCCCATATCAGTTTTTTTGATTTGTTTGCATTGTTTACATAATACCTTGCAAATAATCTTCAGGAAACATCTGTTTTAGTATGGCCTAGATATTTAGGGAAATTTGTATGGATCAGATACCTTATGGTCTAGGTATGCAGTTCAAGCAGTGCTAAAGTTTTCAGATAACAATCACAAACACTTTTTGCACTGTCATCATGTTTGCATCAACAGGTAAAAGAAGGTCATGGAAAATGGGCTTCATCTGAGTTAGGACATCCATAAATAAATCTGTTCCTGGTGTTTATCTTTGTTTTATTCAAGTGTAGATTGTCAAAAATATGTAACCTTACAAATATGTTTTATTCAGTCTATATACAGATTAAATTTTAGCTACATCAGAGATTCTCAACTTTTTTGAGATCCTGCAAGTATGCCTTCACTGAAGTCATATTTGTTTAACTTCCATTTTAATTTTAGAGTACCCCTGCAAAATCAGAGTTAAATGTTACTTAGAGATTTGCAACCATGCAATACAATTTAGCTAATTCTTTCAAACTTACTACGAAGTAATTCAAAAGGCCTTACATCTTTAATCTGAAATATTTTTTTATTACATATTTAGTGATTATTACTATACTGAACTATAATCAACTTTTTTATCTTTTTAATTTAATGTTAAATTTTCTCTGTAATACAAGTTAAGTATTTAATTAAAGTGTAGTAAGCAACTTCAGATTATGTGCCTTTTCAGACATAAATAGACTTTCACATTTTTGTTTATTATACTGCCAGAGACTTGTGAAATGTTTCACTATACTCTGTACATGTGACAGTGGCATTACTACTGAAAATGTTATACTCCATACCTAAGAGTGATCAAACATTTTCATACTCCTCATACCTTCGTAGTACCACCTACCAGGATAGACAGCATTTACAAAGTGATTTGCTGCAGTGGTACCTGAACTCTGTTCTAATGTGGGACCTAATTACCCAGAACTATTACAAATAGGTTAGGTTAGGTAGACTTTATTATCCCACAGGAAATTTGTTTGCAACAGAAAACATACAGAATTGTTACATAGATATAAGAAAATAAGCCAAGAAACAAAAACTGAAAACCAGTGTTATCATACAGTATGTTTGTACAAAAAAGAATAATTATCCTTAATAATAATTCAGAATTCAGTAGAATCGCAACAAGTAACAGAATTCATAACGGTTACATCTCAGGGAGTAAAAGAGTTTTTTTTTAAATCTGTTTCTCTTTCAAACTAGTGCACATTAAAAATGGTTTCTTATTGTCTGTCTCCATAATCTTTTTTAAGAGATCATCCTTGAAAGGTAGTGGTCTGTAAAACTTTCACAGGCTAAATTCACCAGGTAAAAAGTGATAAAGAATTCATTTAGAAAATGCGGGTTTATTTTGCTTAGCTGTAATCAATTACACATTCCAAAAGCTTGCCCACAATTAAAATACCAATAGGGAATACCTAATCAAATGTTCTGATTGTAATTTACATTATGTTTGGATTTGCTAACTTAAAGCTGTAACAGTCGTATGTGATGGAAATGGTACCCTGGCTCTATACCTTGCCAGTTTTGTCGAAACTGCAGAAGACCTCAACAGCGATGTATTCAATGCTGAAGATAAAGCTATCATTATTTTCATTTTTGTTGTACTGTTTCTGACAATTTTCAGTTTGCAAGTTTCATTAAATTATAAATTTCAATTCAATGTTTTTACTTTTTCGTTTGTTTTGTCTTCAGGTATTGCATGGCTGTGTTGTGATGCCAGACGACAGGTTCGAATGCAGGCCCTGACTTACCTACAAAGAGCTCTTTTGGTTCATGACCTACAAACACTTGATGCCCTAGAATGGGAGTCTTGCTTTAACAAAGTAAGTAAGATCTTTGGAATCAAATCTCTGCTTCCAGCTGTCAGTTTGTATATTATTGTTCTAAGTATATCAAACTCTGTTGTATGAATATATCTGTATAAACAAATAGCATAAAAGCTAATACTTTTTATTAATTTGTTGAATATGTGCTGAAACCACCGTAAACAGATATGATAGCTGTTCTGATGTGGCATGTGTACCATATGCAAAACCTTGGGTGTCTCATATCAGACTTTCTTTGTCATACCCCAGAGACGACGTTGTCCCTTACCATCCTTCAGTAGTGATGCAGTGTAGGTTGATGTGAAATGTTTCACAGAGGCATTTTAACTTTGGGTCAGATTGCAGATTATTTGAGATGCTTTTATTATAATGCTAACCCAACAGGACTTTAAAAGAGTACTTTAAAACAGGACATTATACATGCTACTGTAAGTCCATAGTGTACGTAAATTTCATTGTGGTGCTTTATTTTTACTAATTTAAAGTTGTTTTCCTTTACCAACTGGAAGCAAATGTCCTGTCCTTCTATGAAATTCTTCTCTTTGGGTGCATTTTACAGAGACTAGTTGATTTTTACATCCCTGGAACAACTACTTCCAGTGAAAGTATGAAACCAAAACACTCCAGTTTGCAAGGTGTCAGAGATAACAAATGGCAGTTTACATCTCGTACATTCATGTCACAGTAATGTAATAAGTGTCTGCAATATAGTTTGACCCTGACTTAGTGTCAGTCATCCTATGTGAATGTTTTAAAGTGTTATTCTCATGTGTTTACTGATGCAAGTATATGCTTTTTGTTTCCTGAAGACATGTGCAGCATGTGCCTGATTACATGACCGGCATTTTAACCTGTAGAACAACCTTTAACTTAAAAATGATGAGGGCTACGGACAGTGGAAGAGCAAATGCCTCATCTCACCACTTATATGACAGTTATTTATATTGTTACAGTAATTTAATCTTTTCAAATGCTTCAGCTCTTTTAAAGCATTGTTCAATCGTAACATGTTTCTCATTAACTTAGAAATATGTTAATGACTGGACGGATTACATTTTAAAAATGTGGATTTTTATATGAAAAGTCTAAATTTGTTCCTGTTTTAATAATGGATGTTAGTAAAAACATATTTAAGCAATTTGAGGTTAAAAACCAGTTTGGAACACACAAAAAAACTCTAAGCCTCACCCCTTCCTACCATTAATCCTAATCAATCCTAATCAAATTGCAGGTTGATTCTATTAATCTAATTTGCACAACTGTATGCATAAGTAGGGCTGATCTTGCAAAATTAAGTTCACCCCTTTCCACTGTTCAAATTCTTTTTTAAAGGAATGCTCCGATCAATCGTCCGACGATTGAAATTGGCCAATTTTCACTAGAGAGACTCCGTTAAAAAGGCTGATCACAAAAAACAAAACTTACTAAACTTTATGGTAATTTAGTTGGTGTGCTCCTTTACACAAGGTATTACAGTAGTTGCGCTAACACATGTCCTGAAGAAAGAAACACATTTGTATAAATATAGTAAATGTATATTTTATAATCAGAACAAAGGAGACCGTAAACGGGAGAACAGATGCTACGCGTCTTGAGCTTCCAGTGTTTAAGCAAAAACCATCTGCATAACCATAAGACATTGAATATATTGCAGGGACTTTGTTTCATGTTAGCAGACAGTCTAGAGGAACAGTGCAGCCCACATGATCTTCCTGTACTTACAAGGATTTGCCGAATATAAGACTAACATTAAATCTGCCTATTTGAGTTGCTGTAATTTGACATAATAAATACAGATTTCCATGTAAATGTTTACATACATTAGATTGTTTATATATGATTTGACGTTCCTTATCTAAATGCACATTTTAAAAACAGTTTTAACATTTTAGAGCTAAGTTTGAGAAAATTAAAATTCTAACTGCAGCTGATTTATTTTCAGGTTTTATTCCCATTGCTCACAAAACTGTTGGAAAATATTAGCCCAGCAGACATCGGAGGAATGGAGGAAACCAGAATGAGAGCATGCACTTTACTGTCCAAAGTAAGTAGTGAGTGCCAATATAAAAAAAATGTAAATCTTTTGGTAAGTCTTCTTACTGTATGCACATTGAAGTAGTGTGAGTAATTGACAACTATTTTTTTTTCTCTGAAATCAGAAAAAGTAATCAGATGACTTTACATTTTGGTAAAATACAATGTTGCAGTGGTTTCTAGTACAAACATTTTTAAAAGCAACTATTTACATTGACTTTTGTTGTGGTTTCTGTGATGCAGTCATCAAAAATAATTTAGATATATGTACATTCATGTGAAAAAGTAAGTGTACCCCTTGAAATGCGTTTATCATTTTTAATATATGTGGTTATATTAAGAGTTGATTTCATTATAGTATCTATAGATAAAGGTAATGTAACAACAACATGCCATATACATTTTGTAGTCCACTGTGTAATTTAGATAAACATAAATGTGGAAAAAGTACATTACACTCCTATATTTATCCTTCCACCTATATACTGTATTTATTACTACCCCAGATACCTAAAATTAGAATCAGGTGCCAATATTGACAATCTCATTATTGTCTTAATCTGTCTTATTTAAACCTCACACATTTAGTTTGTTTTGCTCTTTGTTGTTGAAGTATGCTTTATCACCATGACTAGATCGAAAGAGTTCTCTGAAGCCTTCGGAAAGAAAGAAGGTTATAAATGGCTCTAAGTCTGGAAAGGGATTTAAAAGGAAGATCATCTAAAAGTGGAGAATATTTCAAACAACTGCCAACTTGGCCAGGCCACTTCAGCAAGTAAAGACCGAGAGCAGAATTCAAGGTGCAAGGAGAATTCCCCAAGAACTCCAGAAGTTCTTCATGGAACCTATAGGTAGCTCTTGCTACTGATGATGTTAAAGTACACAAATCTACTATTA
This sequence comes from Polypterus senegalus, assembly GCF_016835505.1. NCBI lineage: Eukaryota > Metazoa > Chordata > Cladistia > Polypteriformes > Polypteridae > Polypterus > Polypterus senegalus. The sequence continues at coordinate 89,039,816 of NC_053154.1, forward strand.
GAAATATGCTGGACAAATTAGTCCTGCATGGCAGGTGTGCCAGGAGGAAACATTTACTGTCCATAGAGAACATGAGGGCAAGACTAAAGTTTGCCCATGAGCACCTAAGCAAAGATCAGGACTTTAGTAGATTAGAACATAAAGATTTATACAAGAGCAGGCCATGCAGCCCAATCAAGCTCACCAGTCCTCTCCACTTAATTCCACCTAAATAACATCAGCTTGAATTTTGAAGGTTCCTAAAGTCCTACTGTCTACTAGACTACTTGGTAACTTATTCCATGTGTGTGAAGGAATACTTGCTGATGTTTGTGCAAAATGTACCCTTAACATGTTTTTATCTGTATATCCATGTTCTTGTTGAACTCATTTTAAAGTAATAGTCTCGATTCTTTTATAATGAATGTTGAACTTTTCAATCATGTCTCTTCTTAATCTCCTTTTGCTTAAACTGAAAGGCTCGGTTCTTTTAATCTTTTCATGTAATTTATCCCCTGAAGCTCTAGAGTCAGCCTAGTGGCTCTTCTCTTGAATTTTTCTAGGACTGCTATGTCATTCATCCATGCAACACAGTACTCCAGGTGAGGTCTAACCAGTGCATTACAAAGCCTGAGCTTAACCTTCTTGGACTTGTACTCTACACATTGTGCTATATAGTCTAACATTCTGTTAGCATTCTTAATGGCTTCTGAACATTGTCTGACAGATGATAGTTATTAATTCAATACAGCTGCTAAATTCTTCTCATAAGGCGTATTTTCATTTTTCAAATCTAACATTTTTACTTTCTAGGTGTAAAACTTTTAAACATTTATTTACATTAACTTTCATCTACCACAAATCTGTCCAAATCACTCTATAATTCAACAGATTCCAGATTATCTGCCAATCCACCTAGCTTCATATCATCTGGAAATTTAACCAGCCTGTTATTTACTGTATATTCCTATCCAAATCATGTTTATGCTTTATAAATAGCAGCAGCCCCAGCACTGACTTCTGAGGGAGGCAACTCTTGAAATCAGCCATTTCTGATAAGGGTCCTTGCACCATCATCTTCTGCTGCCTGTGTTTTTAATCCAATTTTGCACCCATCTACACACTACACTCTGAACCTCTTACAGTTTGATGTCCAAGCTCTCATGGGGTGCCTGTATGTGTAATTCCTTTTGTTATTGAAATTCCAAGCTGATGTTCAAGCATGACATACATATGTATAGGACACAACATATTGCTACAGTGTAGGTAAAATCACTTACAGATAGGTATTGATTACATAGATCATGAGTAGTATTCTTAAAGGAATACTCCACCCAAAAATTATACTCCTTTATATTTCTTACCCCACGTACTTTGTGGTGGTGGATAAAAAAAATATATATATATATATATTCATATATATATATATATATTCATATATATATACAGTGATCCCTCACTATATCGCGCTCCGACTTTCGCGGCTTCACTCCAAAAGTCGGCTTCACTCCATTGCGGATTTTAAATGTAAGCATATATAAATATATATCACTGATTTTTCACTGGTTCGCAGATTTCTGTGGACAATGGGTCTTTTAATTTATGGTACATGCTTCCTCAGTTTGCTTGCCCAGTTGATTTCATACAATGGACGCTATTGGCAGATGGCTTAGAAGCTACCCAATCAGAGCATGTATTACATATTAACTAAAACTCCTCAATGATATAAGATATGCTTCCCATTCAGTGCTTGATTGTTTGCTGTTCTCGTTCTCTCTCACTCTCTTGACATTCTCCGCACCTGACGGAGGGGCTGTGAGCAGAGGTGCTGTTTGCACAGAGGCTGTTTGCCTAGAGGATACGGACGCTCCTCTAAAAATGCTGCTTTATCGCGGTGCTTCGGCATACTTAAAAGCACAAAAGCACGTATTGATTTTTTCTCTGTGACATTCTCTGCTCCCGACACGCATTCTTTGAAGAGAAGATATGTTTGCATTCTTTTAATTGTGAGAAAGAACTGTCATCTCTGTCTTGTCATAGAGAACAGTTTAAACTTTTGACTAAAGGGTGTTATTTCATGTCTAGAGGGCTCTAATAATGTTAACAGTGTGGGAGAGTTTATAAGGGCTTAAAATATATAAAAATAACTACACAAACATATGGTTTCTACTTCGTGGATTTTCACCTATCGCTGGGGGTTCTGGAACGCAACCCCGCGATCGAGGAGGGATTACTGTGTGTGTGTGTGTGTATATATATATATATATATATATATATATATATATATATATATATATATATATATATATATATATATATATATATATATGTATGTATGTATGTATGTATATATATGTATGTATATATATATATATATGTATGTATATATATAATATATGTATATATATATATATATATGTATGTATTATATATATATATATGAAAAAGGTTTCTGACATAATAAAAGACAATAGTGACCAATGCTGTGCAATGGCAAACAGTGAAAAATGCCCATTGAAAAAAACTCATGTTACTCTTGTCACATAATCCACATATCATTTATCTAGTTGTATGCACCATATGTGCAAAACACATACCTTTTTGCTAAACTATTGTTCAATAGACTCTATTGGAACTATCAGTTCATATCATAAACTAGAAACCCACCTCTCATTTGTTGGTCAAGAGTGATGTCTTCAATTCAAAAGTTAAAAATAAGTTTAAAAAAGTATAGTTTTTGGGGAAAGTATTCCTTTAAGTGGTGATTTTCTTAATTGTATTTTTATGTAAGATTTCACTGATATACAGTACCTGTTCATTTTTTATTGTAGTAAGTCCACAAAGGTGCTGAACATCTTTTGTCAGGGTTTTCTAGATTGTCTTTCAACAGTATCCAGTCAAAATGTGGTTGTTTTCATGCATCTTGTTTCTGACACGTTAATTTTATATCTACTCTTGAAGAGAGTTTTGGTGATAGTGAGACCATTTGTAACTATACTATGTACATACAACTAAAAAACTCATTATTTTCTCAGTTTAATCCATCGTGTACCTCTTTCCCTATAAAACAAAATACATTCGAGATTAATGGTGTTTGCCAGTCAATAGCTAATGTTAAATTAAAAGTCTAAGTTAAATACAGCAGGCTTATAAAGTCTGTTTGGTTAAGTTTTTTTCTTAAACTTATTGGCTAAATAATCATCCTCATATTTGTAAAAAAAAAAAAAGTTCATTTAAAATTGAGTTGTTTTTTTTTTTCTTTTGCATTCTTACATTAAAAAATTATCTTTCTATATGGTTTTTATTTTTCTTTCCAGGTTTTTCTGCAGCACCTATCTCCATTGTTATCTTTAGCAACATTTGCTGCACTTTGGCTTACTATATTGGACTTCATGGATAAATACATGCATGCAGGATCCAGTGATTTGCTGGTAAACTATTTTTCTTTTTTTGGACATTTATTGCAATATTTCTGGTAACACAAAAGTAGTAAGATTTATTTATCACATTTGTTTTTTGAAGGTGTTTTACTGCTATTAGGAAAAAAAGATACATTTTTGTTTATGAAGTGTACATCCAGTACTATATTCTATTATAAACATAGTCCACATTAAGATGGTGAAATCTTGCATCTTTGTTACAAAACAAAACACGCTAATGGAGAGGTGCGAAGGAATTTAAGGTGGTATGAGGTTACAAGTTTTTTCGTAGGCTTCAAGGATTCTAGTGTTGGAAGCAATTTATAAATAGTGCAACACTTACCAGTTTTGTAACAAATGAGAATAAAGTATGACGCAATTGTGAAAAAATAACTTTTTGACTTTGTAAAATACCAAACATATCCTTTCATAGATATACAGTAAGTCATAACCATGTTTTGGCATAAGTTAGTGTATGTTGACATTACTTCATTTCCCTTAATTCTTACTTAAAAGAATATTGAGGCACTGTAGAGCTTTTCTGTGGTACTTTTTGTGGCAGTGTTCATGAATACCAACACATAATCATAAAAGTACAAAATTTACCAATACAGTAATCCCTCGCTATATCGCGCTTCGACTTTCGCGGCTTCACTCTATCGCGGATTTTTAATGTAAGCACATCTAAATATATATAACGGATTTTTTGCTGGTTTGCGGATTTCTGCGGACAATGGGTCTTTTAATTTATGCTACACGCTTCCTCAGTTTGTTTGCCCAGTTGATTTCATACAAGGGACGCTATTGGCGGATGGCTTAGAAGCTACCCAATCAGAGCATGTATTACATATTAACTAAAACTCCTCAATGCTATAAGATATGCATCCCATGCGAAGCTTGATTGTTTGCTTGTCTCTGCCTCTCTCTCACCCTCTCTGACATACTCTGCGCCTGACAGAGGGGCTGTGAGCAGAGGTGCTGTTTGCACAGAAGCTGTTTGCCTAGTGGATACGGAGGCACCTCTAAGAAATGCCGCTTCATCACGGTGCTTCCAAAAGCACACGTATTGATTTTTTGATTGTTTGCTTTAATCTCGCTCTCTCTCTGACGTTCTCTGCGCCTGACGGAGGAGATGTGAGCAGAGGGGCTGTTTGCTTAGAAGATACTGACGCTCCTATAAAAAATGCCGTGACAAACTTAAAAGCACACGTATTGATTTTTTGATTGTTTGCTTTTCTTTGCGAGCTCTCTCTCTCTCCCTCTGAAATTCTCTGCTCCTGAAGAGAAGAAGATCTATTTGCATTCTTTTAATTGTGAGAAAGAACTGTCATCTCTGTCTTGTCATGGAGCACAGTTTAAACTTTTGACTAAAGGGTGTTATTTCATGTCTAGAGGGCTCTAATAATGTTAACAGTGTGGGAGAGTTTATAAGGGCTTAAAATATATAAAAATAACTACACAAACATATGGTTTCTACTTCGCGGATTTTCATCTATCGCGGGGGGTTCTGGAACGCAACCCCCGTGATCGAGGAGGGATTACTGTACTTCATTTTGAGCAAAACTTTAGAAGGATACTGCTACTGTATTGGATAGTGCTGAGCATATTGTGACTCATTTAATAATCATACACTGTTATCAATGTCTGCTTTAGCTGGAGGCTATACCAGAATCTCTAAAGAACATGTTATTGGTAATGGACACTGCTGGAATATTTCACAGCACAGACTCTCGCACAGGATACTCTGACCTATGGGAGATAACTTGGGAGAGAATTGATTGCTTTTTACCTCGACTGAAAGATGAACTCTTCAAACAAACTGTCATCACTGGTAAATATGTTAATTTAAGATATTTAAAACTCTAACTTAGAAGATGAGCTTATTATTTTATTTGTGCATAGCATTATGACCTTTATTTAATTGTATTTATTTTATACCCTTATTTTGTCATTTCATTTTAGTATTATAACAATGTACTATCTATTTACATTAATACTAATACTTGTGAACAAACTCATTCAACAAAGTTTTAAAATTGGTATAGAACTGGGCAAAGGCTCTCAAAGAAAAAAAAAAAACATGCACTGTTCTTGATTTGAACACATGAATCCTGATTACCAACAACAATCGGCTCTACACCAGATAATGACTCTGTGTGGCTGGACATGCTGGTGTTGTGGTTACTAAATTATTTTGGCAAAGTTTAATAATAACCTTTTCAAGTTGAAGTTCACAAACATGCTATATAGGCATTTGCCATGCAAAATTGTGTTCTGAGTTTAGCATTTTCTATAAATCTAAAAAAAATATCTTGCCCACAATGGTGCTTTACTTTGGAGGCTATGTATTGGGCATGGAGGAAAAGCTTACAAACTTACCAAATACATCCATTTTTTTAAGTCAAGATAGGTGTCAAGTATTGTTTCACATCTTACGGTTACTCACATATTGTAAAGTAGTTTTTGAATAAACACCAATATTATTAGATTCAGCCCTTTTAAAATAAAACCAGCACTTCACATCCCTGGGAGGTTTCCTCTCGAAACACCAAATCACAGTAAACTTTTCTTTCCACATGACTGGCTTGGCTCTGTTTTAATTTACTTCTGTATTTACATGAGAAAACATATCCTAACTAGAAAAATATAGTACATATAATAATAAAATATAGACATATGCAATAAAATGATTTCCATATCCCTTTTGTTGTCATAAACATGTTTCAGAACCATGGAGGGTGTGGATTAATACTTGATAATTGTCTTGGTTTGAAAAATGGACGCATTTGATATATTTTTAGGTTTTCCCTTCTCGCTCCATACCCTCCATTGTAAGGCACCAGAGCAGGTCATTTTTTTTTAATTTATCGAATGCACTTAACTTTAGAGCACAACTTTGCAAGGCAAATGCATATATATCATGTTTATGAAGAAATAGCTTCAACTTGAAAAATACTGAACTTATCCTTTAAGCAGTCCTGCCCACATTCCTCAAATCTCCCACTCTTTGACAACTAATAATTCCCCACTCACTGTTTATCCACATATGTTTTATGTACATTATGTTAATCTGTTTTGGAAACTACATTAGAACCACTCTAATATAGATCATGCAGTACTAAAATATAGTAAAACTGTGGTGGACTAAGAAAACAGTGCATCATTCTGTATGTGGAATTAAATGTTCTTTTTTATTGTGGTGACTGTAAGGAAGTCGGAAAATGCAGTTATCTTTGGTGAGCTAAAAATGAACAAAAAAAAAATGCCTAAAGTATAAAAGTAATTTCAATAAACTAGTCTATTGTTATATTTTTATTAATCTTTTATTTTATTAATCTAATTCATGCTTTGGTCTTTAACATATTTTAATACAAGCTTCTGTTTGTTAATAAAGAGCCTGTAGCTAGTATGCCAGCTGATGTGCCACCTCAGAAACCTGCTCAAATCGCCCTTGTTGCTGGATCTGCAACATCAGTGGAACAAACCTCATCTAGGCCTGCATCACCCGACGAGTTTGCCAAGCCTAATATAAATGGTATGTTAATGATTTCAGTCAAAATTCTTAATACAATTACATTTCTTCATTGAACAAAACATTAGAGAGATTTCCTTTCTAAGAAACTCTCTGCTCTTGGCATATAAGCTATTTAACACTAGAATTACCAAAGCCTACGAAAAAGCTTGTCGATCTGTCCCACCTTAGATCGCTTCGCACCTCTCTGTCAGTGTCTTTTGTCCTGTAAATGTGTCGATAAGCAGCAAGCAGCCTACTATCATATCCCCCCACCACCGCACAGTTTTCTCAGCTCAAAACTTCATGGGTTCAACCCCGGACGAGTCCGTCTTAAGAAGTGAGCTGCTCTTATTCTTACTATTTTAGAATAAAAACATACATTTGATTTCAGTCTGTAACAGCCGGTGTAAATTTATAATACTTGTAAAGGTTAGCTTTGTTTTTCTGGTTTTTTTTTTTTAATCCAGTTTTATTCTCCCAATTACGTTCACATTCCCCCCAATCCTGACAGTGCTGTTTTCACATAAAGACGCGCTATAACAGAGGTGAACTCAGATGATGACGACATTTCTACATCGGAGAGAGAATGCATGTTGCACTGTAGCCGTCGCTGTACTTTGTATATGTACACAGGAAGCTCTGCAGCCTACTTGTGACTCACTCTATACAACTCTAAGCAATTGACATTCAGGTAAACAGACTTGAGCTGAGAAAACCGTGCAGCAGTGGGGGGATGTGATAGCAGGCTGCTTGCTGCTTATTGACACATTTACAGGACAAAAGACGCTGACAGAGAAGTTCAAAGTGATTTAAGGTGGGACGGATCTACGAGTTTTTTCGTAGGCTTCGGTAATTGTAGTGTTAAAAGGATGTCATATATTACATTTGATTTTGTTTTTCCAGCTTTACCTTTTAACAAAAGTTTTGTGTTAATTGTTTGTAAACTCTTTAATGGCCACTAAAGTTATTTTTTGATTTATTTAATTCTGTTAGGTACTGAAAGAGCTTCCAATGTGGTGATCCCCTGTGTTCCATCCGCAGTGCCTACATCTGTTCCTGTTAACATAAACCCTGCTGAAGTTACTGCATCCATCACTCAGCCCCCATTAATCCTGCAGCCCCTGGCATCACCCTTGCAGGTTGGAGTACCACCAATGTCTCTGCCAATCATTCTGAACCCTGCTCTCATTGAAGCTACTTCCCCCGTTCCTTTACTTTCAACACCACGTCCAAATGACTCCACTGTTACTCCAGAAGTCAAATAAAGGGATGGGGATTTGATCTCCTCGAAGTGGGACAAAAATCATTAGCCTATTAATTTTATATGGCACAAGATCAATACAGATGGGATTGTTTTGATAACACTTGAATTATTTAATTACTTTTATTTCTAATAAAGTGAGCAGTCTCTGCTTTATTCAGATCTCCTTGGCCAACAAGAGGTTTTTGTTTCTATGTCAAATTGTATTATTTTGTATTATGCTTGGGGTTTGGAAAAATGAAGTGTTTCAAGAACAGTGCATTTCACTGATTTCTGTGTAAATATCCTAGGGGAGCAATCAGCTTTTTGCAGTTGAAATATCCAATAAAGTAAGGCTACTGGAGCATGTTATTCTTGAGCAGTCTATATTACAGTATTTTGATTTATTCTACAAAAGTCAGTCTTAATGTGTATCACTGCCCTTATAAACAATATTAGTAATCAATAAATTGGCAAAACAAAATTATTCTTGTAGTTAATAAAGAAAAGTAAAATACAGCGTAACAGTTTCTCAATGTAAAAAAATTTATTTTGATGTCTGTGGGGAAAAAAAATCAAAAATAATAATATTATGTAAACTGTGGTCTTCATCAAGTTATTTTTCCAAGGGTATCAAAAAAAAAAAAAAAATTCAAAAGCTAATCGATTATTTCATTTGTTTTAAAAAGTACAGCACCCGTTTACTTTTGTAGGGGCATCTTTTTCAGTTAACTACAATCTGTATTGTAAATTTAAGTCATTTTTGTTATTTCTGCTGTTTAAATACAGTTTGTAGTTATGTACATAATCTACTTAGGGAAATTTTACAATTTTACATGACTTTTTATTGTATACATATTTTAAAGAATATTAAAGATGCTAGAAAGGATTATTTCTGAACTTTGCACATTATTTGTCAACAAGTTGAAATATCTTCTGCTATGGAGTATATTTATTTTCTTAAAGTTGAACGGAAAGAAGGAAAACAGCCTTCCTGGTTTAAAAAAGCCAAACCACACAAATACAAACAGAGACACTACGAATGCATTGTTCCTTTAATTCACTTTACCATGTAGCAGTTTTGCTTCAACAAATAACTTAGCCATCCAGATTTACTTTACAAATTAAAATACAAATAAAAACTTGCATTACTTTGTATATTTTCCTAAAAATGTTGCATTTCTAATGATTTTCCCTGTCATTGAATGTTATAAATAATCTTAGCATTCTTAAGACTGTAACAAATAATAAATGTAATGAGTCTTCAGTCTTTCTAACGAGACGGAATGACGGACTGTCGTGAATTTGGATCAGGATCCAATGTGATTTCTCATTTTGTGTTTAGAAAAACAGTTGAGGAAGCCGGATTATTTTTGACAATGTGCCAATTTAGTTTTACTAATTCCACTAGAATATGAAAAAATAATGAGAATTTCACAATTATACTTCTTTCTGACTCTTTCAGCAAGATATCATTTCTCATGTCTAAATTCCTGCATTGAGACCAGATGAATGTTTTCGAGATGGAGCGTACTGTACCATTAATGATAGGTGGTGATTGTGAGAGAATCCAAACGACATATTCAGTGAATATCGTGAGGATGGTAAGAAATCTCATGAAAACTGTACAATAAATAGAAAGGCAAAAGCTAGGTCTGGCAACTTCAGTCAGCTCCCACGTCGTCTTTGCCAGTCCTATACACACACGCAGGACATCAGCCTAAACACAGTTAAATCCCTAGAAGCTTTTTATTGTCTCTGTATACCATTTACTTTTTCTCTACATTAATCATTCCTTCATCTTTTTTTTTTGTAGTTTTCACTAGAGGTTTAGTATTTTGTAGCAAGCAAAATGATTTAATTTAATTCAAGTGAATGTTAACATAGGCTGATTAAAATAAAAAACACTTGTAGGATATTAAGAGTTGTAGTGTGACACACTAAATGTCCAGAACATTTATCCATGTGATCCAAAGAACCTGTAGATTATGGAGAGACATTTTTACCGTGCATGTACAGAGTATCAACATACTGCAGTATGGTTGTCTCCCCCCAACCAGTTTCAGCTCTGTGAGAATGTCGATGATTTCCCCCCCGTTATACAACTGAGAAACTGGAACAGTGTCCCTCTAACACAAAATACTAATTGAATTTATTTTTATGGACGATTATTTTCTGCTGCATTTTTTTAATTTTTTAAAATGGATGTGCATCAATTGTAATAAGTGGTATATAAAATAATGGCTGATATTTATTCGTAGGTTAAAGGCACCACAAGACAGTGGAAATATTTAGTGATGTTTAGATTGTACTAGAAGGAATGCAATATGGGTATAATGTAAATATATTAATAAATGGTAATAAAAGTTGACATTTTTACAGTGTAACAAAGTATAAATAAAGAATTGAAATCTTACATTTTTCTCATTTTTGGTACAGTTCTCCATTTATGTATATTTTAAAAATTTCTTTTTCCATCCTACAGTAAATGACCTTCGCTGTTCCATCCACAGTGTCTCATAATGGGTCCAGTTAGAAATGCCTAATATGTCCACACCAACAGAGAAGATGGTGAGACCTGAGACGTGGACTTCTATTCCTGTAATTGTCTGGCACCTTCCATGGAGTATATCATGTCATATTCTAACCTGCTCCATCCAGACCAGCGTTGCAGGGAGTGCTGGAGCGTATCCAGCTAGCATAGGGCACAGGGCAGGAACAGAGCCTAAGCAGGGTGCCAGTCCATCACAGGGTGAACACACACAGGTAAATTTAGCGTCACCAGTTCACCAACCCTGCATGTCTTTGAATGGAGGGAGGCAGACACATGGAAAACATGCAAAGCCCACGTGGGGAGGACACGGGACTTGCACCCTGCTCTCCTTGCTGCAAGGCAGTAGTGATCCACTGTGCCGCCCACCTTCCATGGAGCACACTTAATATATTTAAAGAATGAAGCAATTTGGCACTGTCCTCAAGTTTCATGTTGAAATGCTGTATTTATACGTGTGGATGGTTTTAAGTGTGCCTGGTACCCCACGCACCTCGGCCAGAGGCGTCAAAGAGTTTTCAATGTTGATTATCCCATATTCGCTGTGGTTTGCTTGTTCATATGTCAGGATGACCGGTTTATTTGCTAGATCAGCACAGCATGATCTAAAATGTTCTTAAATTCTATCTTTTGGAATAATCCGTTCATCTGAAAGTAGCGTAAAAAACCTAATCAGTACTTGGAAGTTGGTACCTGAAAAACAACAGCGCCAATCGAAAGGTGATGGTGTATGGAACAGGGGTGTCTGACTCGGATCGTGGAGGGCCGCAGTGGCTGCAGACTTTTATTTTATTCCAGACACCTTTCTTCATTAATAACTAGTTACTGCTCCTATGGAACAGCTTAGCTTTAATTTTAATTGATTTTATTTTTTTAAGATCCAGATTGCTTTTTTTTTCCTTTTTCCCCTGAACAAGATAAGCAGATAATTTGGGGGGTTTCAACTCGGTTCCTGGAGGGGTTACCATTTTTTCTCCAACCAGGTTCTGTATTAGAAACCAATTATTTCTCTTAATAATATCACTTGTTCGATTCAGTGGCTTGTTAATCCTTTCATTTTCCCACACCATGCATTTCCAGAACTGTTCATTTTCTTCTTCTGAGAGCTTTATGGACCTAAATAGATCATTAATTCTCTGATATCCACATTTTTCTTTTCAAGTATTTTATCAAAGCTGATATTGTATTATAGACACTCCAGGTGCTAGTTTGTCAGTTGTTGGCTTGCTTCACATAGAAATTCACAATCTCATTGTTTTATTGCTTCATAAGAGAAAGAGAAAAATCCTGTGTTTTAAACCTTAAAAGCAAGTCAAATAAAATTAGAGTGAAACAAAAGTTCCATTAGCAGCAGTAACTGGTAACTGGCTACTAATTGAGGATGTGGCTGGAATGAAAACCTGCAGTTACTGTGGCCCTCCAGAGCTATATTTGAGGACCACTGCCCTGGATGTGTGGCATGAAATGAGCATGGCTTGCTTGGATTTCACTGAACCGTCCCTTTTGCTGGTTCACAATGCTGAGCAAACTTGAAGAAAAGATGGAGCAAGTCAGACACCCATACAGCATTGCCCCTCTCTCTTATAAGTGGGTCATTTATGTCCATGTGAGTGTATTTTTACAGGCGGCCAACTAGACATATGTGTACTTGACCGGTTTTATGGCTTTGTTCTCTACATGCTGAACAATTAAATTCCTGGGAATTAAGAGCGGTGCCTGTATTTATCAAGCGCCTCAGAGTATTTCCTAAGAATTGCACTGTCCTTCTCAGTATAGACATGAGAGGTAGTTATGAAGCATCCTACACCTAACAATGACCTGGGGCCTCATGTATAAGGCCGTGCGTAGAACTCGCACTATAACATGGCGTAAGCACAAAAGCCGAAATGTGCTTACGCACAGAAAAATCCAGATGCAGGAATCTGTGCGTACTCCAACTTCCACGCTCTTCCGCTACATAAATTCCGATCAGCGTAAAACTAACGCCGGCACGCGATTATGTAACGCCCCAAATCCTCCCAGAATTACGCCTATTTGAATATGCAAATCAATATAAATCGCCCTTAAGCGCAGCCTTCTGTGAAAAGACAATGGGAAAAGCACAGGGAAAATATAAGAATTTCAGCGAATACCAAGTGGAGGCAAAGGAAAAAACATACTATTTATTCAAATAAACCGTGGTATAATCAACAAAAGGAAGTTGATCGAGTGACATAGCGTGTTGGAGAAACTTGAAAGCTCACATTCACAAAATCGCACAGTGCCGGAAATAAAAAAGAAGTCACATATCAAAGTTGCCGTGAAAAGAAGAGTTGTAAGCCCACTGTCTGAGTGTCATATGAAAGTTTATTAGGGTACAGAGAAAAAAGGCACACGGTGGGGAAAAAGCACAAAATGTCAACTTCAATCTCGACATTTCCACTTTAATCACATAGTTTATTTTGTCATTAAAGTAGAACATCATAAAATTCATCTTAAAATCGTTTAATTAACCAGTTTCTCAAATCACATCGTAATTAAAGTAGCACATTAAATGCTTTGTTTTGTATTTGATCTTCTACTCGTATGTGATCTATGTGTGTGAATCACTACTTGCTTCTTAAACTGGCTCTCTTTCTCCAACTGGACACAGAGTCCATTACATTTGTGATATTACAGCTCTCTGAATAACTAAAATACTGAGATGTATACGTGATGTCATTTTCATGATGATAGGAGCTAAAGCACATTATTAAACATGTGTTTCATGAGCCTCGTGCTCATGACAAGCATTTATCTTTTGTCGAAATTTGTCGCATGCTTTTAGCTGTGTTGTTATTTTCTTTCTGTTTTATATTCAATATATATTGGCGGCGCCCAAGAGTCCTTGCTTTTCTTTCCCAAGTAACCGATCGCCATAAAATCAGCTCTGTAATAGACGTTAAGCCATCTGTAAGCTTAGCGCCGATTCTTCAAAACGTTTAAAGAACATTGAAATATCTTCGTAGTACATGTTTAATTATTCTATCCTTAAAGACACTCCCAGTGAAGAATATAGATTATTTAAATGAAGTTAAAGTTTTATCTGTATAATTTAACAAACATATTTTGCTGCATTTCACCTTAAAATGATATCGTCATCATATGTAAATACGCTTTATAAAGTGGCCCAGGTTGTGAGATATTATAACTATAGTGCAAGTTTACAGTGGGGTGATTGTACTTATAAGTCCTAACAGTTCTACAAGGAGCACTTGATTGGCTGCATTTAAAGTTCTTGAGATGAAACTGTTTCTGAACTGCGAGGTCCGTACAGGAAAGGCTTTGAAACGTTTTGCCGTACGTGGCTGAGACAGCGTGTCCTTAATGCCGTATACCGATAATTCTCTTTCCGATCAGCTGCTGCTGTGATTCACACTCAGATACAGTGATATAAATACTCCGAGTGGTGCAGTGAGAGAAATATGGAAAAAGATGATCCGCTGTGGCAACTCCTAACGGGAGAAGCTGAAAGAAGAAGAAAAAGAAGAAGAAGTGAGAGTAACAACGCTAAAGCAGTTATGGTATTTGGAATAGTATGGCTGTTCCCTGGACCATTATATTGTTACGAGTAAATTACAATCAGATGCATTACACTAATAAACAATATGCGGTTAGTTTCTGTGTATTTATAAAGCCGCGTCATGAAAATAATGAGTAACCACACAGGAACAGTAGCGCTGCTTTGACGCTGGGTGCCGCCAGTTTGCAAAACCGAGCGTAGAACTTGCGTACGACAAGGCATGAGGTACCGTGGAAAAGTGCGTGGCTTTACGCCAAGTGTAGGTTTTATACATCGCGATTTGAACGTGGAAAAGTTCTTACGCAACATTTCTGTGCGTACGCACCTGATGATTTTACAGCAACCTGATTTTGTGGTTCCTTGGAAATTATGAAGCTATGTCTTCACCACAAATGTAATAATTTCAAATAGATGTGAATGCATTCAAATAAAAGGTTTACAGTGTATCTGGAAAGTATTCACAGCGCATCACTTTTTCCACATTTTGTTATGTTACAGCCTTAACGTGAAAAAAGTTTATTTGAGGTTTTTGCAAATTTATTAAAAATAAAAGAACTGAGATAGCACATGTACATAAGTATTCACAGCCTTTGCTCAATACTTTGTTGATGCACCTTTGGCAGCAATTATAGCCTCAAGTCTTTTTGAATATGATGCCACAAGCCTATCCTTGGCTAGTTTCGCCCATTCCTCTTTGCAGCACCTCTCAAGCTCCATCAGGTTGGATGGGAAGCGTTGGTGCACAGCCATTTTAAGATCTCTCCAGAGATGTTCAATCGGATTCAAGTCTGGGCTCTGGCTGAGCCACTCAAGGACATTCACAGAGTTGTCCTGAAGCCACTCCTTTGATATCTTGGCTGTGTGCTTAGGGTCGTTGTCCTGCTGAAAGATGAACCGTCGCCCCAGTCTGAGGTCAAGAGCGCTCTGGAACAGGTTTTCATCCAGGACGTCTCTGTACATTGCTGCAGTCATCTTTCCCTTTATCCTGACTAGTCTCCCAGGAACTGCAACTGAAAAACATCCCCACAGCATGATGCTGCCACCACCATGCTTCACTGTAGGGATGGTATTGGCCTGGTGATGAGCGGTGCTTGGTTTCCTCCAAATGTGACGCCTAGCATTCACACCAAAGAGTTCAATCTTTGTCTCATCAGACCAGAAAATTTTCTTTCACATGGTCTGAGAGTCCTTCAGGTGCCTTTTGGCAAACTCCAGGCGGGCTGCCATGTGCCTTTTACTAAGGAGTGGCTTCTGTCTGGCCACTCTACCATACAGGCCTGATTGGTTGATTGCTGCAGAGATGGTTGTCCTTCTGGAGGGTTCTCCTCTCTCCACAGAGGACCTCTGGAGCTCTGACAGAGTGACCATCGGGTTCTTGGTGACCTCCCTGACTAAGGCCCTTCACCCCCGATCGCTCAGTTTAGATAACCTGCTAGCTCTAGGAAGAGTCCTGGTGGTTTCAAACTTCTACTTACAGATGATGGAGGCCACTGTGCTCATTGGGACCTTCAAAGCAGCAGAAATTTTTCTGTAACCTGTAACCCCAGATTTGTGCCTCGAGACAATCCTGTCTCAGAGGTCTGCAGACAATTCCTTTGACTTCATGCTTGGTTTGTGCTCTGACATGAACTGTCAACTGTGGGACCTTATAGCGACAGGTGTGTGCCTTTCCAAATCATGTCCAATCAACTGAATTTACCACAGGTGGACTCCAATTAAGCTGCAGAAACATCTCAAGGATGATCAGGGGAAACAGGATGCACCTCAGCTCAATTTTGAGCTTCATGGTAAAGGCTGTGAATACTTATGTACATGTGCTTTCTCAATTTTTTTTTATTTTTAATAAATTTGCAAAAACCTCAAGTAAACTTTTTTCACGTTGTCATTATGGGGTGTTGTGTGTAGAATTCTGAGGAAAAAATGAATTTAATCCATTTTGGAATAAGGCTGTAAAATAACAAAATGTGGAAAAAGTGATGCGCTGTGAATATTTTCCAGATGCACTGTATGTCATTTTCATGAAGTACTAAAGAGCCATTCATTACGACATCAAGAATAATAATGTAACAAGCACTGAGATGGAAAGTCCAAGACACACACACCCCAAATAAGAGTAAAGCCTTATAACCGGTGTGTTTTTGCAATGGCTGATCCACACCTGCACTTTCAGAACTATCACCATCCTGCTGTTCCGGCTACAGGAAACACCTTGTAAAGTAACAGCTCTTAAACTAGTTACAGCTATTCTAGTGCTGTTACTAAAGCTGCAGAGTCGCATGCCATGTCCCTTTCCATGATCTTCCCCTTATCTTCTAGGTGCACTGGTAGTGTTTGTAAAAGTGAAACTCCAGCTGAAAAGCATGAGAACTCACAGAAAATGAATGTTGACAGTGAGGAACATGCAAACTTGACATACGCTGCCAGGGTCATCCAGGTAAAGGGGAGTCGATGCACAAATCCACGGAGAGTTGTAAATTTGGCTCTAACTCTGGAGGTTCTCGTTTTTCTGCTGAGCCTTGCTGCTGCATTTGTGACTAACCAAGTGAACACACGCCTGCAAATGTTGGGAGACACTGCTGTCTCACAGCTCGGTAGACCGAGGTTCCGTTTCAGCCTGCTCATTGCATGTTCGTGTTAGCATGGCTTTTCTCCCACATTTAAAAATGTGAATGGTAGCACTCTGAGATGGGATTGCTGCATTTTCAGGGGTTGGCATCCAATGCTGAAGTTAAAAAGTGGCTGCAGAATGTGAACAAGGCGAATCGAAGAAACACTTGTTTTATATGTTAAACTGTGAGACTAGAATCCATTAACAGCCAGGAGTTCTGCGATGATGGTTTACGGTGGGCTGGTGGCTTCATGACGACTACGATACAAACAAGTATTCATTAAACAGTCTGAAGAATGGCTTGTGACGCTGCGGGTTCGCTCCCATCTGCGTTTTGGGAGCTCTTTAACCCGACACCGTCCGTAATGTCACCGAGGAGCTGGACAGTGAGGCACAAACAATGAAGCAAGGGGATGGTGCAAAAAGTGCCAAGTGCTTTTATTTAAAATCAACAAAATCAAAAACAGTGTCCAAATGAAAGTGCAGTGCATCAAATAAGTCATTAAATAAATAATCCATAAAAACGAGTGATAGGTGAAAGTTAAAATGCAAAAGAAAAAAAATCCCTTTAAAAAAACGAGGTTAAAATAACGGCTGGAAGCAGTCTCTTTAAAAATCCGGTACATCCTTCTTTAACCCGGCAATTCCTCTGCTTCTCCTTTCTGGGCCCCCCAACACAGGAGTCACCCAACCAGCAAAATGCAGCTCCCTCCTTTACTGGTCCGGTAGCCCTCCGATCCCTGGCTACGTAGGGCTCCTTCCCCTAGCGGCCAGGGTGCTCACACTGGGGCTCTACACACCCAAAGCCTCCATGACTGCCGCTGCCTTCTTGGCCTTCCGCGGCGAGCCGTCCATGATCCTGGTCACTCCTGCTCCTCTGAAAAGCTCAGCGCGAGTGACCCCATCCATCCATCCCGAGTGTCAGCCAAACAATTCCTTCAGGGCTCTCCTTCCAGCTGCCTGCCTCTGCTCAAGTGAGCCTGCTGTTGCTCGCTTGCACCGGCTCCCCACTTCCCCACCTCTCCAGCCTTCGTCTCCCTTAACCTCTGTCCATTTCTTTCTCTCGTTTCTTTTCATTGTTTTTTTATTCCTCCCTCCCTAGCCGCCTCACGCTTCTCTTTATTATGGGGACGGGAATCAGATGTGGCAATTAGCTTTTCCCGGTGCCAATTACGGATGCGGATGACTCCTCACCTATGCACTTATGTGAGGACCATCCGCATCACAAATCACGTGGGAACCGCTCCGGCCACACATACCACGCCCCCCGATTATCTATTTTAAAAAGTGTCCTTTTTGACGTGAGCTGTGGACCCGCTACACCACACGGCTGCCTCTTTTTTCTTTTATACTGGTATGTTGTTTGGTGTCTTCGTGTTCACCATGTCTCTGTCAGCACCTTTACTGGCATGTGTGTAATAAACCTTCCACTTACAGGTGGCCGACCAGGGGGCTGTTCCATGAAGCGAGCTTATAAAATCTTGGCTTGGCATGCCCATTTATTCATAATCCAGTTGATGAGGGAGCGAGGCTCATTCGTAGAGCTTTAAGGCAACAGGTTCCACAATTACTTCGGCCCAGGATAGATCCGTTGCATTTTGGATGATTATTTATACGAAGCGCTATAGATTTAGTAGACACAGTATTGCATATTTGTGTCAGTTATTAGAACCTTACATTTCTAAAACACACGTCGCTCTAAAGCCCTTACGGTTGCACAGTCTTTGTGTATCGCTTTGCGTTATTTTGCCAGTGGTTCATTTCTGTACAGTGTGGGGGATGCTGAACATTTAAGCAAAGCTACAGTGTGCCGTGAAATCAGGAAGGTTTGCGTTGCATTAAAGTCCTTTTTAAATATATTCATTACCTTTCCTGGCCACCGAGGAATTCTTGCCATTAAGGAAACTTTCTTTGGAATTAATGGTGCTTAATCTTTAAACATCTACTCATTTACAGCACATAAATCATTACCTGATAAGTAACTGAATTTAATTTGTCAGGCTTTCCTAACGTCATTGGAGCCATTGACTGTACACACGTGAGGATAAAGGCTCCAGCAGGTCCAACAGAGCCTGATTACATAAACCGCAAATCATATCACAGTATTAATGTACAGGTAAGTACTGATAATATCTCACATTTATATACAAGAGGTGAAAGTGTAGTCGGCCAACATTAGCAATGTATGTCATTACCATTTCCTAAAATGTTTCAGATGGTATGCACTGCTGAACATCTAATTTCAAACATTGTGGCAAAATGGCCAGGATCAGTACATGATGCCAGAATTTTTCACGAGTCTTCACTGGCTCAAAGCCTCAGACAAGGCAAGTCAACTAAAATTCACAAATATACTATAGTTTATTATACTACAGTCTAATGTGTCTACTTTCCATTATAGGAATTTTTCCTGGTGTGCTGCTTGGTGACAGAGGATACCCATGTCTACCGTTTCGTCTCACACCATATACAGATCCTGCAACACAAGCAGAAAGACATTTCAACCATGCCCATTGTAAGACAAGGGCACGCATTGAAATGACATTTGGACAGTTAAAATCCAGGTTTAACTGCCTGCGGCATCTCAGTTACACCAGACAGAGCGTGTGACATTGTAGTAGCCTGTGCAGTTTTGCATAATGTGGCAATACTGCAGCAGGAGCGTATGCCAATAATGACGCATTCTTCACTTGCTGGCAGGACCTTTTCGTTCCACTCATGTTGCTCCTGAAACCAAGCATTATTAATAATTATATTAATAATTACAATTATATATCACTTTTTATCCAAGATGAACCCATATAATTAACATGCTGTCCTGTTTATCAATGTGTTAAAATAACCTTAAAGTACCTTACAACTGGTAACAAAATGCATACGTAAAAGGAAATTTTAATGACTATACATTTTGAAGGCTTGAAACTTGTTCTCATTTAGTTGTTAAATAGTTTTGACATCCTTAACACAAAAGTTACTAAAATCATGTTCTTACGCATTTAACTTGTCAGCTATTTTCTGCCATGCAGCCTCACGAGCTTTGATAATACAGCTCGTGTTCCCCTTTCTAGTTATTATAGCTTTGTAGTCCTCATAGGCTTGTAATAATAATTCTTGCTCCGCCTGCGAAAAAAACGCAGCTCTTTCCTTAGTTTCCATTCTTACTTATCCAGCATCGATTAACAAGGCTGCCTTTTATATCGCGTGGACGCGCACGAGCCTCGCTTATCAAGCTTGGCTTGAATTAGCGGAGATTAAATACACCTGAATTTTGTTCGTGGAACTCAATGAGCCTGAAGTGAACTGTTCGGCTAACTCAAGCGAGGCTATTACAAATAATCCTCGATTTTATAAGCTCACTTCGTGGAACAGCCCCCGGGACTCTAAGCAGCTCCTGTTTTACAACAAACTCTCTAGCTGGCACTCCTCTCAGCGCCCATCAGTAGATGAGGCGATCAACACCTACCTTGTGAAGCTTCGATTTCCCCCTTTTGAATTCGACACCCAGGCTCAACCACCTGTTAAAAGGAATTCTGACCTCACACCTTAAAATTATTGTTTTTCACAGCACGGCGGACATTAAATAATAAACACAAATTCATAAACATGAACTAAACTAAATAATTCAAACCTGATAAACAATAGACAAACGTTCAACAAAAGTGAACCTTCCTGAAACTGTTGCCACCCCCATGCAAACCATGTGGACCCGTCCGTCCACCTGACTAGGGCGCTAGATTTAAACCTCACAGTTCTTTCGCACGCGTTTGTGAAAAATTACGCAAGCTGAACAAGGGCTGTGAAACAACGAATGTCGACAGGTAACACTCATACGTTTCTCTTTTGATTCGTTGGAACTTAAACCGGACTATTAAAACAAACAAAACCATAAGAGGTATCATCACGTGCAGATTGGCAAGCGCGGCACTGCGCTTAAACAAACATAAGCGATTCAGTCGGCACTGTGGACTGCAAAGGGCTGTGAGGCCCGCAATGTGATTTGCATGTTCACACAAGACATAGCTAACACTAACCAGAGCTTCAGGGGAGTCACACCGGAATTCGTAAAAACAGCACCAAACGTGTAATGTATTGTACGTTTAGGCAAACATATTAACGAACCCCTGGGAAACCATTTTGTAGAAATTCTACCTTTAATATGAACTTGCACAAGCATACACTACAGGTGCCTAGCAGGAATAAAACGCGAATGTCATGTGTTCTACACACAGTACGTTACATCTTCCCTGTACCTTTAAACAGTAAATCTGCAGTTGGCTTCAAATTACTGTATTTGTAACACCTATATTTATATCATCTAGAGAAATACTCCACTAGAATGACATATTGTAATGTTTACTAATGTTAAAGAAATGAATTTCTGGTGTAAGAAACACACAAGCTGTAGGTAAGATATTGCACGGTCTCCTGCCCATAAAAATCCCATGAATCTGTGAAGTTAGGAGCTCCTTGTCAACTTTTACCTTTGAAGCTGATGTACTCTAAACTGGCACACTGAGTGAGGATGTGCCCATGTAACAGACTGGAACACTGTCCAGCTCTTTACAGCGTTGTCCTCATCAGACTGGATGAAGTGGGTCTCAGAGTTTAACGCAATGGCCTCATTTAGTTTGTATATGTTCTCCTCTATCCCTGCTCTATTTTATAATACTGTAGTTTAACAGAGTGTGTTAATGTATTTATATGCTGTATTTGCTCGCTCAGCTTTGTTGGGTGTAAACTCATCTTGTTATTGGGTTTAGTGAATTTATGCTGCCTAACTAGCAGGTGAATTAAAGTGATCTGCCAGGGTGGAGGCAGGTGACATAACCCTTACTGATGACACATGGCAGGTGACATAACCCTTACTGATGACACATGGCAGTGACAATGAAGGACACTGTGAACTTGGGAAAGGATGCATGGCTTGCATCATCAACCATTCAGCAGAAACTAATGATTTCCATGTACAGCCCAGTTCTGGAGAATTATTATGCTCTGGTTTAGAGGTAATTTGCACCTTTCCCTTATGGAGTCTAAAACAAACAAAACCATAAGATGGACCATCACGTGCAGATCAGCAAGCAATGCTAGGGTGGAGGCAGGTGACATAACTCTTGCTGATGACACATGGCAGTGACAATGAAGGACACTGCTTAGTACACTTTATGCTTGTGGTCATGGGTGCCAGACTCCACTCACATTGACTCTGATGGAACCAATTATGGTGCTTTTCCACTGCATAGTACGGCACGACACGGTTCAGTTCAGCTCACTTTTGGGGGGTTTTCCACTGGGAACAGTACCTGGTCCTTTTTTTAGTACCACCTCAGCCGAGGTTCCAAGCGCCGAACCTACTACAAAACGTGACGAGTAAACTCTGCTGGTCACTGATTCGCCAGAGAAAATCGTCATTACTGCGTCACTGGCTATTCTTTTCTTTAAAAGTTTGTGTCCCGTCTCTCCATCGCTGGACGCAGTTTGTTGCATAAGTGGATGAATGTTTCTTCAGACATTCGAAAGTTCTCCAGCCACTGAGTGTTTGTAAAACCGGGAACAATCACATCCCACCACTCTGAAGCACGGTTAAATGTCCAAACAGATGGTCTGTTGCGGCGACTTTTTTGCAAAATGTGGAAGATCTGTAATATACAGAATCAGCATTTTAATGTTACACTGGCAGTTAAGTTCATTTTATGCTTTGCAACAGTGATAAAAGTTACCTAGTGATGTGCTTTTTTTAGATGCTTACCCTTGCGCGTCGTCAAGCTAAAGTGTTGTCGTTGTCTGCGTGTTGTTGTAAAAGTTCCACGGTGTCACGGCAGTAGAGGCGGCACAACTATAACGACACGTGAATAATCCCGCCCACTCTAAAGCGGTACTAAACTGCAGTGGAAACGCAAACCGAGCCGAACTGAGCCGAACCAAGGTGAGCTGTACTGAACCGTGCTGTGCCGTACTATGCAGTGGAAAAGCGCCTATAGAGTCTGCACCAGTTAACATAACGTGTACATCTGGGTGAAAGCCAGAATATCCAAAGAAAAACCAACAAGAAAAAAGGGAGAATATACAGATTCCACATACAGCGATTGGGACAGGATTCGTGTCTGCTTTCAGACAAAATGGCCTCAACAAGTTTCTTGTTAGCTTTTGTGTATTTATTTGTTACCATTACACGTGATTTTTCTTAAAGTATTGAATGCAAGCTCTAAAATATTTCAATTCTTTCATAATTATTTCATTTAAAAGTGTGACCAATAGTTTGTCACTCAGTAAGTACTGTAAAAACCTGAAATTTAATGTTAATTTCATTGCTAAAACCCCTTTTCATGTTTTTGACCCAAAATATTTTTTTGATAATGAAATCAAGTAAGCTCCACAAAGGAGTATATCCATGACTTTTAGTTTTGTTACAAACACTCGTTAGTGCTGGCATTGGTGTGCCTGAGGACGGCACAATTCATACATAATTCAGAGGATTTGGTTGACAGCAGGTGCTTATTTCTTGAATATAATTAAAAAATATATATTTTCAGTGAAATGCAAGAATTTCATTCTGATGAATTATCAGTGATATGAATTTACTGCAAATGTCCTACATATGCACATCTTTTATTAGCATTAATGAATGGAAATGTGGTTTAATAATAATATTCACAGTATTAATTATTTCCCCCTCACCCGCAGTCTAATCATGAAATGGTGAACCACAGAAGAAAATCTAAAATTAACACATAGCAGATAATTACTGTTTTTAATATGATACAACCACTTTGACATAAAAACTGATTGTGCTCATTTAATTCTTTATCATTGTATTACATACAATAAATTAAACTGAATAAAAACTAGTGTTGGAAAATTTTAATTTAGAAAGCAAATCACTTCATTTTGAATCAGCTCTGTGTGCATTAAATGGCTGAGACATCATTTCAGATTTCATCGATTATGGATTTCCCGTTTCACTGAATGTGTCACTACATGTGTCGTTTTTAGTGCTGCTGATAACAGTTCTATTCAGCACCTATAAAAAGTATTCATCTTGTTGGAAGTTTTCACAGTTTATTGTTTTAAACATGAAATCATCCATCCATCCATTTTCCAACCCGCTGAATCCGAACACAGGGGTCTGCTGGAGCCAATCCCAGCCAACACAGGGCACAAGGCAGGGTGCCAGCCCACTGCAGGACACACACAAACACACCCACACACTAGGGCCAATTTAGAATCACCAATCCACCTAACTGGCATGTCTTTGGACTGTGGGAGGAAACCGGAGTGCCCGAAGTAAACCCACGCAGACACAGAGAGAACATGCAAGCGAACCCGGGTCTCCTAACTGCAAGGCAGCAGCGCTACCACTGCACCACCGTGCCGCCCCTACATTAAATCACCATGGGTTTAATTTGATTTACACTTTAATGACAAAGTAGCTACAAATCTGTGCCTAAATTACAAATTTAAAACACACAATAATTGATTGCATAAGTATTACACACGTCACTGGTGAAGTCAGTTGGTTTCAGAAGTCATGTGATTAGTTCAATGGAGATCACCTGTCTGGGTTTTCATTGGATTGCAGTATAAATGCACCTTATTTGGAAGGTGATTCAGTATGCTGGCCTAACCTACACAATGAAGATAAAGCGGTGTTTCCCAGCCTCGGTCCTGTGGCCCCCCTGTGGCTGCAGGTTTTTGTTCCAACCAGCTTCTGTTTTTAATTGGACTCCTGGGCTAATGAAGTGGTGTGTCATTTCCCAAGTTCTGTGTTTCGGGAACAATATAGAAACTAGAAAACTAAGTTTGGTTAAAAAAAATATATATATATATTAAAATGTACCAAATGGTTATATGGGAATAATGTATTTTTTTCTTTTTAACAGTATTTTCATCTTGATTTTCATTCTACTTTTCTAGGTGTTCTAATTGTTTTATTAATCCATTATTTACTAATTTGTGGGTCTGATACTAAAGTACTTGCAGCCTTTGACTATTCAGTGTTGTTTGCCAGCGTGTCTTTTTTTTACTCATCTATAATTGTCATTAATAAGATACAACAAAAGGGAAAAACTGCACAGAGAGAGCGCAAAATATAATGAAATCAACAAAAGAGAGTTAAGCATTTAAATCTATAGCAAAAGCAAAAAGATTTCTAAATGTCTTAAATGTAAAAATCATGCTGCTGTGCTTTTCTGAATGTAGAATAAAAGAAAAATAATACCAGCTAATTAAATGAGATCAGTGTTATCAGGTGTTATCACTGATTAGGAATTTGGTTGGAACAAAAACCTGCAGCCACAGTGGGCCACAGGACCGAGTTTGGGAAACACTGAGATAAAGGAACACACCAAGCAACTAAGTGAAAAGGTGATTGAACAACACAAGTCAGGGGATGGAGACAAGAAAATATTCAAGTCACTGAACACCCATTGGAGTCCAGTTGAATCAAACATTATGAAATGTAAAGAGTACAGTATAACACAGGTGTAAGTCTGCACAGAGCAGACCATCCACAAAAACTGAGTATGCAACAAGACCAGTGAGAGAGACCACCAAGAGACCTCTGAAGGAGTTACAAGCTACAACCAATGAGACTGGAGAGACTGTGAGTATAACAACTGTTGTTCAGGTGCTTCACCAGTCACAGCTTTATGGGAGAGAGGAAAAGAGAAAGACACCATTAAAAAAAAAAACACATGACAGCTGAGCTGGAATTTGTAAAGAAGGCACATGGTAGACTCTGAAGTCCGTTGAAAGAAGGTTCTGTGGTTTGACGAGACCAAAATGGTGCATTTTTTCCAGTCTATCCACCTTGTTTTGTGTAACGCTGCACATCATCAAAACACACACACTATCCCCACCATGATGCATGGTGATGGCAGCATCATGATGTGGGAATGCTATTCTGCAGCAGGCCCTGGAAGACTTGAGGGAGTAAAATAAATTCAGTAAAATATAATAAAATCCTGGAGGACACCTTGTGCACTCTGCAAGAGACATGCGGCTTGGAAGAAGATTTGTTTTCTAGCAAGACGATGACCCCCAAAAATAAAGCTAAATTCTACAAAGGAATGGCTTAAAAATGACAATGTTGATGACCTAGAGAGGCCTAGTCAGAGTCCAGACCTCAGCCCAATGAGAATTTGTGGCTGGACTTGTGAAAATCTGTTCAACTTCAATCACAATGCAACCTGACAGAGCTTGAGCAGTTTTAAAAAGAAAAATGGCAAAACATGGCTGTGTCCAGGTGTGCAAGCTGACAGAGACCTGTGAACACAGACTCAAAGCTGTCATGGTCACCAAAGGTACATCTACCTTATGCTTTATGCTGACTTGAAGGCATGAATACTTATGTGATCAATTATTTTATATTGTGATTAATTTGGATTAGTTTGACATTAAAGTTCTTTTCTGTTGATCAATGTAAAAAAAAAATAAAAGTTAAAATGAATGTGCTCTTTTAGAAATGTGAAACCACATTCATGAAAAAGAAAAAAAACAAAAGTGACTTATTTTTTATAAAGTCTTTTGTCATTCATATGTTGTAGTATTATAGCAGAAGAACTTAATTTGTCTACTTATGTTTAAAAATAATTAAAATATTCAATTGAAAGTGTGAAGTTTTAGGGCAAGGGTAAAAGCAAGGGGGAAAGGATTCAAAACTACTGAAGTTAGCCTCCATGTACAGTAACAGGAAATGGTCGATTGGCTTTTAACTTGAAAGAACTGTCATATCTCATGGTGAGTTCAGGTATTGTGGCATTTTAGGTATCGCAAAGTACCAGCTTAAAGTTCCGTTTGATGCTATTGGAGATCTGAGGTCTGTTCCTGAAAAAGGGCTTATATAATCCTGGATCTCAGCACGATTTTGCACTAGCAGATTAGCCAATTTTGGAGCAGCAGATTTCAATTGTCTCACACAATCAGGCGAATCTACCATCAGGGAGTTCTGGGTGCGCACCCAGGGGCCCTTGTTGGAACTCACAGGGCCCAGGCTGGGCAGGTGTGGACTGTTAGAATGTGTAACGGCCGACCCCTTATTCCCAGCCGGCAGCTACACCTCCAAGACCTGTGGCCTGGATAATTTACTGAGAAGCCTTTCCTGTCAAGCCGTACTCCTACACAGATAAACTTTCCCCACAATCGACGGTTTGAAATGCAAAGACACAGTAGGCAGAATGTAAAATTAAACAGGAATAAATGTATTAAATGAGACAAGACACGCCACAAGACAAATGCACACCCAAATATTCCTCCACCCCAACAATCCCAAAGCAAAACTGAAAATATATATACAAATCCCCTCCCTTGTCCACATAACATATAACACACACCACACAAACGACAAATGACTAGCAAACAGAATGATCGTGAACTTGAGTCCGAACGTGAGTAAATGTCCTGAATACGGATACTGATTACCGGCAATTGTAGTGTTTGTATTTCCCGGCGTTTGGAACAACCTCACCGTGATTCCTCGGCGTGTGGTGAATGATGATTCGACCCCGGGGTCTTCAGCGGCAAGCAGGTTGAAAGGCAGTCCGGATGAATGAAAAACAAACTGGATCAAAGAGCAATGAAAATGATTCAGCAGGCAGGTTGTATTCGTGAATGCGGTATTGGTTCTCCTCTTTCTCTCTCTCTCTCGTGCTAGTTCTCCCTTCGTCTCCTTCTCTTCTCCTTAAATAGTCCGTGACGGCAGTAATTGATTAATTGATACACAGGTGCTTTCCAGATTAGCGGTTGTGAACTCCTCCCATCATCCGTCCTCCTTTACGGGACAACATTAACTGATACACATACACACAGTCAATGGGACAATGAAACGAGACACACACAGAACTGACATTTAAACACTAACTATGTGGCACCGCTACATTCCCCCCCCAACCTTGGACAAGGGAGGGCCGAAGTACGGCTTGAGGTTGGCCACATGGATGGTGTCTAACTTGGAGGCAGCGCCGATACCCCTTTGGATCTGGAAATTGACTGGACCTGTTTGATGAATGATTTTAGCTGGACCTAACCATTTAGGCGCTAGCTTGGCGGAGAATTTTCTGCTGGCATCTGAGAGATGGTGAGCTCTAATCCAGACCAAATCACCCGGCTGGAAGTGCGCTTCCCTCCGCGGGCATTATATAGCTTGGCGTGTCTGGATGTCGAACTCACCAACCTCCCTTGGATTCTCCGCCGAAACCCTCTACCTTAATCAAATTATTGTAACCGGTGGTTTCTGGACTAGGGGTGCTGGGAAGGAGTCGGTCGAGTGGGCCCTTAAGCTGTCTGCCCAGCGCAACCAAAGCAGGCGTCTCACCTGTGGCTTCATGCACCGCGGTGTTCAGGGCAAACCGGAGCTCGGGGAGCCATTTATCCCAGTCCTGATGGCGTTCACCCACATAGGAGGCGATCATGTTCTTCAGGGTCCGTTCACTCGCTCCGTCATGTTGGCCTGGGGATGGTAAGCGGTGGTGAGGTTTTTCTTCACTCCCCAGGCTGCATAAAGTTCATCCAATATGGAGCTTGTGAACTGCGGACCCCGATCCGAGATGATGTTTCTTGGCACCCCCCAGCGGGTGAAGATTTCGTTCTTCAGGATGGAGCATATTTTGTTAGCCCTTGCATCGGCTAACGCAAACAGCTCCACCCACTTCGAAAAATAGTCTACTACTACCATCAGGACGGTCTTCCTCGAGCTGGTGATAGGAAATGGCCCCATTAGGTCGACTCCCAAAGTCTCTCCTGGTCCATCTGCGATTGTCGATTGAAGTAATCCCGCCGGTTTACCAGGTGGGTTTTTTAGTTGTTGGCAGGTCACACACGCCTTCACGTGGTGGCACACGCCTTTCCGGACAGACGGCCACCACGCAACCCCAGAATCTTTAATAAAGTTTTTGTCCTTCCAAGGTGACCACCTAAAGGACTGTCATGGTAGTGCTTCAGAAAGTCGGGGACGAGCTCTTCCGGGACCACAAGTTGATGTTGCAGACCCCCAAGGGTGGATGGAATAGTCCTGTACAAGACCCCTGGAGGTCCACAAAGTGTACCCGGTCAGTCGCTGTTGCTCCAGCCCTTCCCTGATGTTCTGGCAGAATGGACTGGTAGCTTGTGCTTGGGCCAGGTCTTCAAGGCTCCTTGGCAGAGGGAGGATCATCTTTTTCGCCTCTGCCAAACACACCATCCCCGATGGCTCCGATACCCTAGACAGCGCATCCGGCACGATGTTACCACAGCCCTTCCGTAAGTCACCCTGAACGTAAAATTCTGGAGGCGGAGGACCCACCTGGTCAGACGGGAGGAGGTCTTCGGGTGATTGAACACCCAGGTCAGAGCGTGATGGTCGGTGTACACTTCAATTCAACCCTCCAGATAATGTCTCCATTTCTCCACAGCCCACACGACAGCCAAGCACTCCTTCTCAGCTGTCGAGTAGTTCAGCTCAGCGCCCGCAAAACTCGTGAGGCGACGCGATGACATGTTCAGCCTGGTTAATTCTCTGAGTGAGCACGCGCCGAGCCCCAGGTTGCTGGCATCAGTTTGTACCTGGAAGGTGAGCTGTGGATCTGGTTGGGCCAGAACGGGTGGCTCTTGTAGGTGGCTCTTTAGTCGCCGACCCGCCCTGGCATTCTGTGGTCCACTCCCACGGGACATCTTTTTTAAGCTGGTTCAAGGGAGCCGCTATATCTGCCATCCTGGGAATAAACTTATGGTACCACCCCACTAACCCAAGAAAACGCTGCAACGACTTCAAATCTGTGGGCGGGGTACTCCCGGATGGCCAAGGTCTTCTCGGGGTCTACAGCGACCCTCCGATGAAAGAATGTGCCCGAGGAAGCGTATGTGGGGTTGAATGAAGGTACACTTCATGTTCAGCGTAAGGTGCGCTTGATGAAACCGCTGGAAGATGGTGTCTAAATCCCGGAGATGTTGATTTATAGAAGGGGAGTAAACAATGACGCGTCATGTACACGAAGCAGATCTTGCCTATCAACCCCTCAGAACCTGCTCCATGAGCCGCTGGAAAGTGGCCCCAGCATTTTAAGCCCAAAAGGCATGACATTGAACTGGAACAGGCCTTCAGGGGTGATGACTGCCGCTTCTTCTTACTCCCTCGCCCATCGGCACCTGCCAATAGCCACTGCGGAGATCTAAGGTGCTAAACACTGCAGCTCCATGCAGTGACTCCAGGATTTCATGAACCAGGGGCATGGGATATGCGTCCAGGCTCGTCTTCTCGTTAACCCCCCTGTAGTCCACACAGAAACGATAGGAATTATCCGGCTTCTTCACGAGGACCACAGGGGACGCCCAGGAGGAGGAAGATGGTTCTATTATTCCCTCAGCGAGCATCCGATCGAGGTGTTCTTTAATGACGCCCCTCTTCAGTGGAGAAACCGTAAGCTCGGTGCCTTATAGGGACTTCGCCCAAGGTGTGGACCATGTGGGTCACCCCACGGGCAACTCCTAACTTCTCCGCCCACACCTCGCCCACTTCTTCAGCACCGGCCTCACCTCTTCAGGTTGTCCCTCCACTGTGGCTGCCGCCGAGGTGCTTGCGCCACTCCTCTCTGCTGCGTAAAACCCGATAAATTCAGAGCCCAGATCTTCTTTAGATTTATAAATGAATTCGCATATCCCTTCCCCGGTACCGTATACCCCTGGGACTGAGATGGATGGTCATCCTCATGGTGGTTAACGAATCCAGCCCAAGGAGTAACGGAACTGACAGGTGCTGGTCCTCCAGGACATACGTATCCATATCCCAGGTGGTGGCGAGTACACTGTACCTCAAGGGGACTCTGCCCAGGGCCTTGTGTTCACTCCCATCCGCCAATACAAATCGGACGGACGGGGCAGATGTTAATTTGTCTGTCGGTCGGCTAATCTTCTCCCACATGCTTGAGCGGATTAAAGTATGATGGCTCCCGGTATCCACCACCGCATCCATCTGCCACCCCCGCAGCATCACTGGGACGATCAGAAGGGACGTGCTCGCTTGCATAATGGCGAGATCGGCTTCCGACCGGCAAGGTTTGGCTCGTTGTGGTTTTAGGGGCTGGGTTTCTCGTGTACTGGCCTGACTTTGTGCCAGTACGCCTTTGAGTTTCCCCAGTCCCGCTCCACTTGGGAGCCTACCCTCACCAAGTCCTCCACCGATCCCACCACCCCCCTGAGACTCCCAGCTAACCGCGGGTTACAGGCATTAAGGACGCGGCGGACCACCTCTTCTTCAGCCATAGCCGGCCGCCACTTCAAACACAAAGCCCGGTATTCATAGGCGAAGTCCCGGATGGTTTGTGAAGGTAGTTGCACCATGGACCGCAGCTTGTCCTCCAGTTCGGTCTCGTAGTCTTCCGGAAGAAAAGCCGCGAGGAAAGATCGACGAAAGGATCCCCAGTCGAAAATATTCTTCTTGGCCGTCAGCCACCAGCTCCGCACCGGTCCCGAGAGGGATGTCCCTATCACCCCAATTAGCTCTTCCGGGTTAGAGGGTTAACGGCCAGGTACGCCTCCCGTCCTCCACAAAGTTCAGGACATCATCGACATTATATGGAGCCCCTAACTTTGGGAAAAGACAGGCACACCCCAGGAACAAATGGCCGATTGAGGCATGCGCCCTCCCGAGATAATGCACGGCGTTGAATGACGGGCGACGGTCTTATCTTCTGGAGACACCTTTGGACTTCCCTCTGAAGAGAATCTTGCCAGCGTCGATCCTGCCTCTGGAGGCACAACACAATTTCCCGTCCCAGGAGTTGAACTTGCTCGTTGATGTATTCTTTTATTTCCTCCTGGGAGCTGCTGATGCGAGCCCGCAAGGCTGCTTCACGCCAGCGCACTTCGCAACCTCGCGGATCTTCTCCTCCAGCCGGGTCATTTGTTGCGCCAGATCTTCCCACAGAGGCGAGACATCCTCCAGGCCTTCCTCCTCAGGTCCATGGTGATCTTCAAGGTACAGCGACTGCAAAGAATCCACCACCTCTCGCACCGCTGAACACGCTCTGACCGTGACGCGCGCCCGCTACTCCATCATCACACCGAGGCGAAGCAATGGTGTCGTCCTGCTCGGCACGCCCTAAAGACATGTTAATTTGGGAAAGTTTAAAGGCAGACAGTGATCGAATTAAATAAAGAATCCTCAGAGAGGGCACCACTTATGTAACGGCCGACCCCTTGTTCCCAGCCGGCAGCTACACCTCCAAGACCTGTGGCCTGGATAATTTACTGAGAAACCTTTCCTGTCAAGCCGTACTCCTACACAGATAAACTTTCCTCACAATCGACGGTTTGAAATGCAAAGACACAGTAGGCAGAATGTAAAATTAAACAGGAATAAATGTATTAAATGAGACAAGACACGCCACAAGACAAATGCACACCCACACAAACGACAAATGACTAGCAAACGGAATGATCGTGAACTTGAGTCCGAACGTGAATAAATGTCCTGAATACGGATACTGATTAGCGGCAATTGTAGTGTTTGTATTTCCCGGCGTTTGGAACAACCTCACCGTGATTCCTCGGCGTGTGGCGAATGATGATTCGACCCCGGGGTCTTCAGCGGCAAGCAGGTTGAAAAGCAGTCCGGATGAATGAAAAACAAACTGGATCAAAGCGCAATGAAAATGATTCAGCAGGCAGGTTGTATTCGTGAATGCAGTATTGGTTCTCCTCTTTCTCTCTCTCTCTCGTGCTAGTTCTCCTTTCGTCTCCTTCTTTTCTCCTTAAATAGTCAGTGACGGCAGTAATTGATTAATTGATACACAGGTGCTTTCCAGATTAGTGATTGTGAACTCCTCCCATCATCCGTCCTTCTTTACGGGGACAACATTAACTGATACACATACACACAGTCAATGGGACAATGAAACGAGACACGCACAGAACTGACATTTAAACACTAACTATGTGGCACCGCTACAAATGCTTTCAGCTACATTGCTCATTAATCTCTGCTGTTTATGGAGGAGACATTGGCCACTGTCCAAAGCCTGCACACACCTTCTGTTTATTCAACTTAGCCTGCTCTATCTATTTATGTCCCTGGCCAGCATGCTCACCTAACCCCCGTAATTGAGCCTGCATTGGATAACCGTTGTAATTGCACCTCCAGCTGCAAAGAACTTGGAGTAACATTAAACAGGAGGACATTAGTCATCTGTATGATCATCTGCATGCCACTGTGCAGGCCTGTTTTGTAGTATCCAATCTCACCTGACTCTCAATATAGTGGAATAAAACACGATGTATCACTTTGTGTGGGTGTATGATAGTCTTAGTCATAGACTGGGCGGTCTCATGGTCTGGAATCCCTGCAGATTTTATTTTTTTCTCCAGCCGTCTGGAGTTTTTTTTTTGTTTTTTCTGTCCACCCTGGCCATCAGACCTTACTCTTATTCTATGTTAATTAATGTTGACTTATTTTATTTTCTTACTGTGCCTTTTATTTTTATTTTCTTCATTATGTAAAGCACTTTGAGCTACATTTTGTTGTATGAAAAGGTGCTATATAAATAAATGTTGTTAATGCACTCAAATAATTTTACTTCCAGAATCTTAGTTCTGTGCTCTTTACACCTGCAAGGTTTTTCTTTCCTTTCATTTTCTACTAGTAAAGTTTGCACTATCAAAGGGATCAAACAGCATCTACCATTTACATATGCAAATATAGATTTACAGTTGATGCAAATTTTGCTTTATAGAACAGTAATACATACCTAACAATGATAACTTTGTCAAATATTTTGTTCTTATTTTTGATATTTTAGCTGAACATAGTTTATTCTGTATTTACCTTCTTACGAGAGATACAAAGGATAAAAGATGTCAGTGATCATGAGGTGACTGCCTGTGGCTGTTGCTACATTACTTAAAAAGGAAATGAATCACTCAGATGAGTGTTTAAACACTTTCTGTAAAGTAATAACACTTTTCCTTGAAATTAACAGAGCAATATTAAATGATCTGCACTCTAAAGCAATTAGGTTATTTCTTAACTATTAGAACAAGCGAAATGTGCTGAGCTGAGGAAGTGGCGCCTGCTGGCTAAATATGTCCTTCATACTCCCTCCTCCTTTGCATTGCTCAGTTTGACAGCATATGTGTACAACGAGACTGTGTTCTTGCATAATTAATTTCACTGGACAAAAGTTCTAACTAAGGTGGCGCTATGTGTTTACTATGAGAGATGTGTACACTTTTGAAAAATTGCTTCTTTCAAGCAGAAAGGCATCAGTCTGCTGAAACATGTAACACAAGCTTAGAGTCCTGTGTGAGGTTCATAATAATCCACACTCACTGAGCAAAATTATTAGGAACACTGTACTAGTACTGGGTAGGTCCTTCTTTTGCAATCAAAACAGTCTCACTTCTTCATGGCATGGGTTCCACAACATGTTTGAAACATTCCTTTGGTTCATGCTGACATGAATGCATCACACAATGTCTGCAGATTGGTCAGCTGCACATTCATATTGCAAATCTTCCATTCTACCACAATCCAAAGGTACTATATTTTATTGGATACAGATCTGTGAATGGGAAGGCCACTGAAGATCATTGTCATGTTCTTTAAATCAGTTTGAGATGACTTTTGCTTTATGACATGGTATAATATCATGCTGGAAGTAGCCATTAGAGTGAGTTCAAGTGATGGTATTAGCAGGCCAAAACTCTGCCAAGAAAACATTCCCCACACCATTACATTACCACCACCAGTCTGTATTTTTGACACAAGGCAGAGGCACAATTCTAACCCATGCCTTAGCAGAAATCAAGATTTGTCAGACCAGGCTACGTTTGTCCAGTCTTTAACTCTCCGGTTTTGGTGAGCATGTTCCCACTGCAGCCTCAGTTTTGTGTTTTTGGCTGAAAGGAATGGAACTTAACATGGTCTTCTCCTGTTGTAGCCCATCTGCCTCAACGTTTGAGATGTCCATTCTGAAATGATTTTGGGCTCACCACAGTTGTACAGATGGGTTATCTGAGTTACCATAGACTTTATGTCACCTCAAGCCAGTCTGGCTATTCTCATGTAACCATTCACAAAAACAAGACATTTCTTTCTACTTATTGGAAGTTTTTTTTTTTTTTTTTGTACCATTCTAAGTAAACTCTACACAAAACTGTACAGAAATATTCAAACCAGCCTGCCTGGCACCAACAATCATGCTACAGTCAAAATCACTCAGATGACATTTCACCCCATTATGGCGTATAATGTGTTTATTTACTTGAAACTCCTGACCTGTATCTGCATGATTATATGCACTCAGCTACTGCTGCATGATAGGCTGATTTATAAGCATGTGTACAGGTGTACTTTATAATGTGTTCAGTGAGTGTACATATATGTCCTCCCTGTGTCAGTCTTTGTTTTTATTTCCACCTGCATCCTAAAGATAAGTGAAGTTAACTAGCAACACCAAACTGGCACAGAGTGTGAAGACCTTCTGTAGTGTTCTGCTGCACCTGCTGTCTTCCAAGATAATTCACAGTTTGATTAAGCAGAGACTTCACGTCAGTTGACATTTTTATAAGCTGTCGCAGCCATCAGACTGAAGACGAGCTTACACTGTAAGCCACTCTGACGTTTTAAAATGTGTGTATGAGAGGGCTTAATTAATAAATGGACAGATGGATATTACCTTCTTTTTTTCATGTACTGTCAAGAGATTCCCAGTATGTGAAAATGTTTTGGATGGAATTTGATTGTTTAAAAGATCATAAAAATAACTATTTTAATGGAAGTGGAGGTAAGATACCTATTTATTTTAGATGTGTATATTCATATTCACAGCAGAGTATGTTTTGACATTTTTATTTGAACATTGTGCCATCAAAGCAGCTTAAATGCTTTCTAAGATCTCAGATGCTGTGAAATTCTATGAAGGATAGCTTTCAATTTAACAGGTTTTCCTTGCTCTGCTGGAAAAAAAATAAGTTGCACATTAAGATGTACATAGTGAATATGCTGCATCAGATGCCAAGTTTAAACACCCCAAGATAGAGTTGTTTATTTTGTACCAGTGATAGCTTTTGTCAGTGCTTAAATGACATTTCTGTTTGTTTCTTTTTAAAGAATGGTTTAATGTAACTCTGTTAGTGAGCTAAACTGATGTGTCATTTCTAAAGGTGAGCTGTGTGTTCTTGTGTGCTGGGCGATGCAAGAAGAACAATACTTAAAAATGCAATAATCGAGTCATCCACTTTTAGGCATCTGTTACCTATATATTCTGAAGTTGAATTTTTCATTATTGAAGTTAACAGATTATCTGGGTATTATTTGTAAGGCTGTATAAGCCTGCGCCACCACCACCTATTCAAAGCATTATGATGCACCAACATTGATGGACTGAAAGCCAGAAGTCTACGTGACCATCATCATCAGGTCCTTCCATGAAAACCCTAAATACAAAGAGGACTGTTTGACTTATGTTAGGTAGATTGCCCAGAGGGGACTGGGCGGTCTCGTGGTCTGGAATCCCTACAGATTTTATTTTTTTTCTCCAGCCTTTGGAGTTTTTTTTTGTTTTGTTTTTTCTGTCCACCAAGGCCATTGGACCTTACTTATTCTATGCTAACTAATGTTGACTTATGTTTATTTTTTATTGTGTCTTCTATTTTTCTATTCATTTTGTAAAGCACTTTGAGCTACATTTTTTTGTATGAATATGTGCTATATAAATAAATGTTGATTGATTGATGGAGGTTGTACTATATACATACAGTTATGGGAATATTTGATTTGTAATTTGCATTTCTTATTCTGCTGTGACTGTAAATAAATCTTCAGTTTAAAATTTGCAATAAATGTGAACAACAGAAAAAGTAAGTATTTATCCATTTATGCATCCATCCATTTACTGGGTCCATTTAATTCAGTCTTCAGGGTTGCAAGGGACTGGAGCCTATCCTGGTACAATTAAACAAAAGGGAGAAGCCAACTCTGGCCTAGGCATCACTGCATTGCTGGGAACATTCATTCAATCTCCTTGTGTTGAGTTAATTTAGAGATGCCAGTCGGCTTCAGATGTATTTAGGGAGAATGAACAAATCTGGAGCACCCACTCATGAGAACACAGAAAGAACATGAAAACTCCATGAAAAAATGAATGACCAGTGTCCAGCCACTGTGCCAGTACGACATCAATAAATACATGCCAATACGTATGTAGATGCATATCACTTAATAATCCATTCATAACTAATATTCTCACATTTATATACATGTAATTCAATTCTGTATGTGTGTGCCAGTTAGTTTTCTAAATCTGCTATATTCTAGTTCCTACAATCTGAAAGAAGCTGATGCAGTTACGTGAGCTGCCCTGGATGGTCCACTGCAGGTTACATGCACAAACACTACAAACTACTACTGGATTGTGTGGGGACTTGGAAGAAACCTATGTGAACACATTTAGACATGCAGACTTCAGGGCAATGCCACCCTAGATAAAGATCAAACTTAAGTTGAAGACTTTTAAGGTGGTAGCTTCTTTAGCTACAGCATTATTTGTGTGGAGGCATTTTATATTACTGAACGGTATTCACACATTTCGCTATTATGAAAAGTATAAAATAATGAAGGAGTACAATAAAATCTTAATTATCTATCACTAGATTAACTGTCAGCCTCCATTAACTGTCACAGCCAAAAAACAGAACTTACCCATTACTATTCTTCTACTGTCACGTGGTACACTGCGAGCTAGGCACATTGGAGCAACTCTCCTTTGTGCTAGTGCATAGTGTTCTTCCCAAACACCACATGTCATGCTGCATTTTGAAATCACAGTGTCAGTTACGTACCTTCAGTTTTAATAGCATTTCATAGCTTTTCTTTTTCGTTATTATTAATCTACAGTACTATACCTTGTTATGGCCAATAAACATGCGTGTGGTGTTGGAATTGTCACAAAAAACTGAAATTATTAAACGTTTACGAAGCAGTGAAAATGCTTCAAGTACTGTTTTAACTTAAGGAGTAGGAAGAACAACAGTGAATGATATAAAGCTTGAAACCGACAAAATTGAAAAACATGTTGAAAAATGGTGTTATTCTCTATTAATGTTCTTCTGTATTGTAATTTTCTTTTTAAATTCTATTTTTTTTAGTATATTGTGAAGTGCAGGCAGCTTGTCATGCACTGTGGTGGAGCAGAAAGGGTGGAATGATTGCTGTAAGTGATGGAACTAGATGAAGGGTTTTTTCTCTGAGTTTTTTCTTGTCTTCTTAGAGAGTAAAGGCTGAGGGGCTGTCAAAAGACAGGGCGTGTTGAAGCCTTTTGCGGCACTCTTTGTGTGATTCTTGGACTATCTTCTTATATAATTCGCTACCGTGGCTGTTCATTTGTCTGTCCAGGATTTTAAATCACCTGTAGCTCGTAAACCGTTTGACCTGAAATTTGGTACACATGTACTATGTGACATCTACTATCCGCTTTTGGGGTGATGATTGACCTCCAAGGTTATTCCTCTTTTTATTTTATTGTAGAATCAACACTTGGCAGCGGCCAGCAGGGCGGCCGTGCGGTGCATGCGTATGGGTACCGTTCACATTCCTACCACCTTCGCCGTCACTTCCCCTACCTCTTCATATCTTAAATCATTCTTGAGGCAGCTTAAGTGAAAAATGAAAGAAAACATACTAAGTAATTGCACAACAAACACTGACTTAATCAGTTTTAACACGAAAAGATGCCAACGAAAGAAGAGAAGAAGCGGGCCGCTAGGGGGGAGAAAAGTAGAGCTGCTCAGCAAACAGCAAGCACATCAACCTCTGAGCAAACGAATGCTAATCATATGGAGAGAGAGTAGGAAAACTATGAATGCTCAAGTCAAATGTATTGACTGCACGTTATCGTGCAGTACGCCATTACTGTTACAAAAATAAATTGTATTGTGCTGTAAGGAGCGGGCACAACTCTTTGGAGATGTGTGACAGGAGAAGTCAGGGGAAAAAGGAAGGTGCATCAAAAGGAAGTTTTGAGTAAGGAGTCAGGAGATAATCAGCAGGAGTGTTTGTTGTATGGAGAAAGACAGAACATGAGTGGCAGGAGATAAACCGATTCATATGGAAAGCTTTCTTTTATTGTTTTGGAGATGTGCTCTGTAACCCAGATAACGGAGTATAAGACAGGGCACTGTTTGTTACGGAAAGAAACTCCCAAGTAAAACGTAGAAAACTCCAGTACCTCTGCACCGTATTTGCTTATTACACTCGTTGTAACAATATTATATTAATTAATTACATCAATACTACATTTTTTGTTAATATACCTTTGTTTTGTAAATAAATGACTATTTGCTAAACTAATCTACTGTATATCACTCTTAAAGTAGTTGTTCTGTTATCCATCTTTTCTATTACCTGTCATGGCCTCAGTCCAGACCCCTGACGGATAATCAAGGTTTTATTGAACTTAGGGAGGACAGCATCTGAAACCAAAGGGCACAGATTGATGTGGTTGATTCAATTTTGGCTAACACTTTAGTTTAGGCACTAGAACCTCCATCTAGTATTCATATTTTTTGTAACAAGACATACTGCAAATCAAGCATTTTGGTGATTATCTCACTTAAAAAGCATCAGTAAGGGGTTTATTCATCTGTGCAATGTAGTCTACTACAATAATGTCACTTTTGAGTGGTCACAAGTGGCTTAAGTGAGACACATTTCTCCTGATAATGCATACTTCAGTATAGGACCAGTGAAAACTCCATATTGATGTCATTTTAACAGCATATCAAATGATACACTGCACAGAGATGAATAACCATTTTAATGGTTCTTTATAAACATACCACCAAAAGAAGCCTTTGTTAATGTCTTGTTACACAAGAGTAAAGAAGAAATAGGCTCATTTTTGCAGTATCTAAAGTGTTAACCAATTCTGCATTTTTTTAACAATGAACTATAGACACATGGATCAATTTTTCATTTACTGTAGTTGAAAGGGACACCTTTTAAATTGTGGTCCATGCATATTTTGAAAAGGAAACAGCAAGCATAGTGGGGCTAAAAGGCCTGTTGTTTTGAGTTCAGTCCAATGAATCCATACTGGACTGCATTGTGGCCACTGAAATACCTTGAAATTAGCCATTCATCTGTTTTCTAAATCCTTTTAAACAATTCACAGCTGTGTAGATCCAGAGCATAATCTTAAAACTGTTTTTTTTTTAACTTTGTTTTATTTTGAACATTGGCATACTACTCAATCAAACATATTACAATAATATAACCAATACATTTACTTTGAAATGACTGTAAAGGGGAAAACAAAACAAAGTTCAACCCCAACCTGAAAGAGAGAAAAAGAAGACAGGCATGAGCCAAAAAAAAAAAACAAACAAAAAGTAACTTTTTTCAAAATATGATAAAACAATATCATAAGGCAGTCAATCACAGGCCCAGAATTATCTTATTCTAAAATAATATTAATGAATTCTCCCCATGCTTTCAAAACAGTTTTGGACAGATCCTCAAAAACAGAATTAGATTTTTTCTAATTTGAGATAATACAGAATGTCACTTACCCAACTGAGGTGTAGAAGGTGGTGAGTTAGGATTGTACCAGTTTGACCAAAATTCATCTGCATGCTAGTGGTGTGGCATAGGACATTACAATCGATTTCTCCCTATGCACTTTAAATCCATCCACGAATACACCACATAATGCTATTAATGACTTAAGACTGATTTTAACATCAAGGCTGTCTAAGATGAATGTAAACATTTTTGTTCGAAATGATGTTAATTTAGTGCATTCCCAAAACATGTACCCTAGTGATGCTGCAGCAAGATGGTAACAATTGCACTTTGGGTTTTGCCCTAGGCACATTTTAGACAATTTTAAATGAGATAAATGTGATTAATAAAGGACTTTTATTTGAGTTATGTAATGCCTGGTGGATATACAGCTATAGTGTATTTGATATATGGCCTTACTCTTAATTCCCTACAATTCTTAGAAGGCAAATTCTTTGAAAGATTTTATATATTATTGTTGAAATGCTGAGTCTTTATCAAGACTAACCAGGATGGTTTCTGGGATTGATATGGAAGTGAGATGCAGAAGGTTTGGTACATTTTAATTTGCATATAGGAAAAAAAAGGGCGGCATGGTGGCGCAGTGGTAGGTAGCGCTGCTGCCTCGCAGTTAGGAGACCCGGGTTCGCTTCCCGGGTCCTCCCTGCGTGGATTTTGCATGTTCTCCCCGTGTCTGCGTGGGTTTCCTCCGGGGGCTCCGGTTTCCTCCCACAGTCCAAAGACATGCCAGTTAGGTGGATTGGCAATTCTAAATTGGCCCTAATGTGTGCTTGTGTGTGGGTGTGTTTGTGTGTGTCCTGGAGTGGTTTGGCACCCTGCCCAGGATTGGTTCCTGCCTTGTGCCCTGTGTTGGCTGGGATTGGCTCCAGCAGACCCCCGTGACCCTGTGTTCGGATTCAGCGGGTTGGAAAATGGATGGATGGATGGATATAGGAAAAAAAATGTACCCATAATCTAAACACAGAGTAAGTCTTAAATGGTGAAAAAGGGTGACACCATGACCATCCTTGCTAAGCTGCTACATCTATTCCAGAGTATCCATATTTACATAAACCAATCACTCTTTAAGACTCAATTATAATTCATCTGGAATTTGAAATGGTCACACACCCAAAAGGTGACTTTACAAAGATCTACAGCAGAAGGTATCATGACACAACCTAACTTTCTGTTTTACTACTGAAGAGCAAATATACTCAAAATAAAATCTTAGAAACTGGCAGAAATTCACACTGGCCTAGCTTGTAGTGGAACACAAATCCAGTTCTAAATCTTCTTTATATGCCCTGCTTTGTGTTTCTTTCAGTAGTAACTAGTGTCATTTCTGTAGAGACTTTAGGTTTCCTACTTGCCAGTTCTTTTAATGCGACAACAGTGTACATATAATGCTGAGCTACACCAAACACTTTCACAATTCTGTTCTTATACCTCCCCTCACTAGTTGCTCTTCCTTTTACAAAATCAGTAAACTTTATTAATACTATAACAGGAACTGCTGCTTTCATTACTTCGTTAAAAGACAATTGTTATTCAGTTTGCCTACACTGCTGAACCCTTGTATTGCCTCATAAACATGAAGTACTTCCTTTGTGTAAGTATTAAAAATAGTTTGATAATGTTAAAAAAAAAAAAAAGGAAGACTGAACAACTAGTGAGGAGAGATGTAGGAGCGGAGTTGTGCAGAAGAGGTTGGTGTAGCTCAGCCTTATAAGTACACAGTTGTTTCAATAAAACAATTGACAAGTAGTCCATAAACTGGGTGACTATCACTGTGAACTTTTCTACATATCATAGACTCCTCTACTATGCCTTTAACATTGAATTCTGGTAGAGTGAAATTACCAGACTCCATTCACTCACTCTTACAGCACTGCATCCAGAATTACAGCTTTTCATCCATCCATCCATCCTCTTCCGCTTATTTGAGGTCGGGTCGCGGGGGCAGCAGCTTAAGCAGAGAGGCCCAGACTTCCCTCTCCCCGGCCACTTCTTCCAGCTCTTCCGGGAGAATCCCAAGGCGTTCCCAGGCCAGCCGGGAGACATAGTCCCTCCAGCGTCCTGGGTCTTCCCCGGGGCCTCCTCCTGGTTGGACGTGCCCAGAACACCTCACCAGGGAGGCGTCCAAGAGGCATCCTGATCAGATGCCCGAGCCACCTCATCTGACTCCTCTCGATGCGGAGGAGCAGTGGCTCTACTCTGAGCCCCTCCCGGATGACTGAGCTTCTCACCCTATCTTTAAGGGAAAGCCCAGACACCCTGCGGAGGAAACTCATTTCAGCCGCTTGTATTCGCGATCTCGTTCTTTCGGTCACTACCCATAGCTCATGACCATAGGTGAGGGTAGGAGCGTAGATCGACTGGTAAATTGAGAGTTTTGCCTTACGGCTCAGCTCCTTTTTCACCACGACAGACCGATGCAGAGCCCGCATCACTGCGGATGCCGCACCGATCCGCCTGTCGATCTCACGCTCCATTCTTCCCTCACTCGTGAACAAGACCCGAGATACTTGAACTCCTCCACTTGGGGCAGGATCTCTCCCCCAACCCTGAGAGGGCACTCCACCCTTTTCCGGCTGAGGACCATGCTCTCGGATTTGGAGGAGCTGATTCTCATCCCAGCCGCTTCACACTCAGCTGCGAACCGATCCAGAGAGAGCTGAAGATCATGGCCTGATGAAGCAAACAGGACAACATCATCTGCAAAAAGCAGTGACCCAATCCTGAGTCCACCAAACCGGACCCCTTCAACACCCTGGCTGCGCCTAGAAATTCTGTCCATAAAAGTTATGGACAGAATCGGTGACAAAGGGCAGCCCTGGCGGAGTCCAACTCTCACTGGAAACGGGCTCGACTTACTGCCGGCAATGCGGACCAAGCTCTGACACCGGTTGTACAGGGACTGAACAGCTCTTATCAGGGGTCCGGTACCCCATACTCCCAGAGCACCCCCCACAGGATTCCCCGAGGGACACGGTCGAATGCCTTTTCCAAGTCCACAAAACACATGTAGACCGGTCGAGCAAACTCCCATGCACCCTCCAGGACTCTGCTAAGGGTGAAGAGCTGGTCCACTGTTCGCGACCAGGACGAAA
Source organism: Polypterus senegalus (assembly GCF_016835505.1). Classification (NCBI taxonomy): domain Eukaryota; kingdom Metazoa; phylum Chordata; class Cladistia; order Polypteriformes; family Polypteridae; genus Polypterus; species Polypterus senegalus. The sequence goes on from NC_053154.1 coordinate 89,083,308, forward strand.
ACCACACTGTTCCTCCTGAATCCGAGGTTCGACTATCCGATGGACCCTCCTCTCCAGAACCCCCGAATAGACTTTTCCAGGGAGGCTGAGGAGTGTGATCCCTCTATAGTTGGAACACACCCTCCGGTCCCCCTTTTTAAAGAGGGGGACCACCACCCCGGTCTGCCAATCCAGAGGCACTGTCCCCGATGTCCATGCGATGTTGCAGAGACGTGTCAACCAAGACAGTCCTACAACATCCAGAGCCTTAAGGAACTCCGGGCGTATCTCATCCACCCCGGGGTCCCTGCCACCAAGGAGTTTTTTGACCACCTCAGTGACTTCAGTCCCAGAGATGGGAGAGCCCATCTCCTCGAAGCCGTCCGAAAGTCGTTCTCCATGGCCTCTCCAAACTCCTCCCATGCCCGAGTTTTTGCCTCAGCAACAACCGAAGCCGCCTTCCGCTTGGCCTGCCGGTACCTATCAGCTGCCTCCAGAGACCCACAGGACAAAAAAGTCCTATAGGACTCCTTCTTCAGCTTGACGGCATCCCTCACCGCCGGTGTCCACCAACGGGTTCGGGGATTGCCGCCACGACAGGCACCGACCACCTTGCGGCCACAGCTCCGGTCAGCCGCCTCAACAATAGAGGCACGGAACATGGCCCATTCGGACTCAATGTCCCCCACCTCCCTCGGGACGTGGTTGAAGTTCTGCCGGAGGTGGGAGTTGAAGCTACTTCTGACGGGGGACTCTGCCAGCCGTTCCCAGCATACCCTCACAACACGTTTGGGCCTACCAGGTCTGACCGGCATCTTCCCCCACCATCGAAGCCAACTCACCACCAGGTGGTGATCAGTTGACAGCTCGCCTCTCTTCACCCGAGTGTCCAAGACATATGGCCGCAAGTCCGACGACACGACCACAAAGTCGATCATCGACCTGAGGCCAAGGGTGTCCTGGTGCCAAGTGCACATATGAACACCCTTATGCTTGAACATGGTGTTCGTTATGGACAATCCGTGACGAGTACAGAAGTCCAATAACAAAACACCACTCGGGTTCAGATCGGGGGGGCCATTCCTCCCAATCACGCCCTTCCAGGTCTCACTGTCATTGCCCACGTGATTTAAAATGCTAAATATGTCTGTCATGCAAAAATTCTTGAATGACTGGGTCCTGAACCTTGATCTTGGTCTTAATCGAGAGCTTATGATGTGACATAATTCAGTTACCCTCACTTATATTTATAACAGAGCAAACAAAGTCAAGGAAAAACTTAAGAAGGACATATATTGTCAGAATTTTTTAAATAAATGAATTTGTGCTCACTCTGAAGAAGCTGGGACACTCAGGGTCCAGCAAACTTCCCATTTGTTTTTCTGTCAGATGGACGTCACTTACATTACATTTTATTAAAAATAACATAGACTTTACTTTAAAGTTTTCAAATGATGCAAAATATACAGTATGTTGGATTAAATACACAATATAGTTCCTATTAGGGTGCATTTTTGTTGTTTGGTTATGGGTGACATTGGAAAAAAGCTGACCAGACCACATTTGTATGCATGAGGAATTCCTGCCTAGTGAGAGAGAACGTTTGAGTTCTGCATATAAGGGAGCAAAGTGAATTAAAAAGGAAAAAAAGTTAATTTGTCTGTATTAATTACTATGAAAAAAGATGCTAACCATAACTTGCAGTTGTTATGGTGGTATGACTACACAATGGGAACAAAAAATGGCAGCTAGTTAAACCTTGTGTCCAAGGCAAAAGGCAAGCATCAGCAGAAGTCAGATGTACAGTAGCTGTATGAGACAAAGAATGCTACAGTGGAGCAACAACTTCAGTGACGGTTCTGCTTGTGTGACCTTTAGCAAGTAAGGGCATACATAACAAAATTATTCCATAGGAAATGAGACAGCCTTTTTCTTAAGCCTTTCTTAAATATATACTTCCAGAATTATCAAAGCATATCTTTAGTCCACAAACTGAACTGATCACTGTGTGCTTTTCTATATATCATGCACCTCTGCTACACTTCCAAGGTCACAGCAACAAAGAAAGAACTGAAACCAGGCTCTGCTAAGGTGAAAGCAGTGAAATATATATATATATATATATATACACACAAAGAATATATATATATATATATAGTGTGTGTATATATATATATATATATATATATATATATATATATATATATATATATATATATATATATATATATATATATATATACTAGCCATGTGCACCCAACTACGTTGCGCGTGTTAGGGCTCATTTATACTTCACGCTCAGAATGCGTACGCGCCCGCATCATGGCTGCAACGCATTCCCAGCGTTCATTTCACGCGTCCTCTGAGCAGGTCCTCAGAAATTAACGCAACGCAGTGCGCGAGTTGCAGTACCAGCAAAAAGTCGGGGGGCGCAGTGTGCTAAAAGTCGGAACGTGACGTCAGAGTCTCTGTTTACTATCTACATGTGACAGCAAGCCTCTATGCAGATCCTTCGGGGATCGATGTGCGCACTTTGCTGTTTGATGAATGGCTCAAATACAGCGCTATACATTATGTAGCCGATGTGAAGTTGCAAAAAAAAAAAATAGACGGCACAAAAGATAAAAGGTATGTGAGACTTTTAAAATGTATCGTGTCATTTATATATGTCTTTTTTATGTTTTAATTTTTACAACTTAACAACAGCAACATAATGTATAGCGTTGTATTTGAGCCACTGAGAAAAAAATAAAGTACACGGTGAAAACGTGTATTTTGTGATTAAAGTGGAAATTTCGGCTTTAATCTCGAAATGTCCACTTTAACCTCGTAGTTTACTTTATCATTAAAGCAGACGGTCGTAAGCGTCATCCCAGTTTTTAATCGCTACGAGCTTCTTGGACCTGACAGCAGGTAAAGTTAAACAATAAAAAATAGATGGCACAAAAGATGGTATGTGAGACTTTTAAAATGTATCGTGTCATTACGATTGGGAATATGTGACGCTTGAATATAAAAGCACCACCAATGCATCTGTATGTCGGCATTTTGCTTCAGCAGCGGAAAGCAGCAATAGATCGCCAAACAGAACAAATTAAATGTATGATATTCCAACTCTCTGCACATTTAGAATCTTTAGATTTATACTTGATATCACTTTCATGATGAAATTCATTAAAATGTGTATGTTACATTTTACATATAATTTCGTTTAAATAATGAATACTGTTAATAAATACACACATGGGGGAATAATTACACACATGGGGGTGTCACGGTGGTGGAGTGATAGCACTGCTGTCTCGCAGGGAGTTATGTTGCTGGTATTTCCTGCTTGTATTCCAAAATTTGCTTCGGTTTCCTTCCAAAGCTATGCAGATTTGGGGATTTGGTGCTGCTAAAATGACGCTAGTGTATGTGTGTGCTTGTATTCACCTTGCGATGAGCTGAGGCCTCATCAAGGGACTGCTTCTCACTCGTGCCCAATGCTTCCTGGAATGGACACATACATCCCTGGATTTATGGATTTAATCAATAAACATCCTTTTCAGAGATATTGCGGTAAGGTGTTATCGGAATTTAGTAGGTGTTTTAGGCAATTCACAACACAGAGAAGCCGAACATGTTCTCACCGCGATAATATCTCACACTGCCACCTGGTGGATTCCTCCAGATTTACGTAAAGTACACGCGCAAGTATAAACACTACAACGCTTGCGTAGCAGAAGCGCCCGCTGCAGCATGCGTCGCGTCGCGTGAAGTATAACTCCGGCCTTAAAGTTGTCTGTGAAGGGCTCCCTGTTTAAACACAGCTGACAGTCGTGAACTGGGCCCTTCATCGCACAGCATTATGATTTTTTATAAGGGAAACAAAATTACAAAAGAAAACCCTTGGACATTGATTTGATAGGAACGGCCTACTCTGAATCACTGTCCGAACAGTAATTATGTGGTGGTGTAGGAGCATTTCTGCTTCTGTCCGTTCACAGTCCGTCTCGTTTTCACGACGCTGTCGTTTCCTCTCACGATTTCTTCTCAACCTTTCTCCAATCTCGCAGGTTGCTTTGTGGCAATCCAAAGAGTAAGGCAATATACACGGAGCACTGGTTATAAAAGGGGGACACATAGGTATCCAGGCTCTTTAAAGCATAAATAGGAATCACTTCACTGACATGTGAGCAAGAAACGGTACAACTGTGAGACGTGCAGCACTCGCCGCCTACAACGTAACAATAATAATTTCTGGAACGTGCTGTAACGTTGCCATTCATTTTACCCACTGTCTTTCTTTCATTCATATGTTACGTAGGCACGTACCTTTTATCTTCGGCACTCTCATTCTCTAAACAGGCCTCAGGAGGTAACCAGTGTAACACTGTCCACCACCCCTCTCGTTATTCCGGCACATTGTTGACATCCGTGAGTAACAACAACGTACTAAACTGGAAGGTGGTCTACGCATGCGTGGAATTCGCGGACAAACAAAGATCAAGGTTTAAATGAAGATCTCTTTAGTTAATTTAAAGCACACAGAAAAACAAATCACCAATTGAAGCTTTATGAATAATCGATTCGCCATCAATAATTGTTTTGGTAAAGCCATACTCAGTGTAATCCTCCTTCCATTTTATAATTTTTCCGCCACTAGCAATGATTAAATGAACGGTAAAATAGTAAGAGCGAAGCGAGGGTGACTTATTCAGGCAGGCACGCAGGCGACAGCTCAATAGCTCGAATTTGGATATGAGTAGGTTCTATTTCGAAAATATATAAGTAAGTAAGCTGTAAGGAATGAGTCTGACAAATTTCAGCCTCCTACCTACACGGGAAGTTGGAGAATTAATAACATTGGAAAGTTCAATATGGCGGCCGACATGGGCATCATACCGCTGAAATAAGTGCGTACATCGGCTTCAGTTAGTGCAGGGAAGCCACCTACCAAATTTCGTAAGGATGGGGCCATAAATAAGAAAGTTCAATATGGCAGACGTTGTTGACCGTTATGACCGTTACATGTAGAATTTTGAAATGATTAATTTTTGTAAGTAAGCTATAAGGAATGAGCCTGCCAAATTTCAGCCTTCTACCTACAAGGGAAGTTGGAAAATTAGTAACGTTGGAAAGTTCAATATGGCGGCCGACAGTGGCGTCATTCCACCGAAATAAGTACATACATCGGTTTCGGTTAGCGCAGGGAAGCCGCCTACCAAATTTCGTGAAGATGGGGCCATAAATAAGAAAGTTCAATATGGCGGACGTTGTCGATCGTTATGACCGTTACGTGTAGAATTTTGAAATGAAACCTGCTTAATTTTTGTAAGTAAGCTGTAAGGAATGAGCCTGCCAAATTTCAGCCTTCTACCTACATGGGAAGTTGGAGAATAAATGATGAGTCAGTGAGTGAGTGAGTGAGTCAGTCAGTCAGTGAGGGCTTTGCCTTTTATTAGTATAGATATATACACACACATATATATAGTGGAACCTCTAGATACGATCACCTCTGTATACGAGTAATTCAAGATAAGATGAATGTATGAGTGAAAATTTCAGATCTAAATACAAGCATTGGCTCGTGTAACGAGCCACGAGCCAGGCTATGGTTGGATTTTTTTTTCTCCCTAAATAATAAAAACCATCATTTAAAAACTGCATTTTGTGTTTACTTGTGTTATATTTGACTAATGGTTAAATGTGTTTGATGATCAGAAACATTTTGTGTGACAAACATGCCAAAGAATAAGTAATCAGGAAGGGGGCAAATAGTTTTTCACACCATTGTATATATATCTACATATATATTAGGGGTGGGACTCGATTAAAAAAATTAATCCAATTAATTAGAGGCTGTGTAATAATTAATCTTGATTAATCGTATGTAATCGCACACGTAAATTTGCCCCAAATCGCAAATGTTTTTTTAATTTAAAAGGGTTTTAGTGGGCGACAGAATCAAATAATAGACATGGACATGAATATTGTAAACTGAAGCTGTTTTAATTTCTGAAAAAAAGCTTTTAAACTGCATTTGAATTCAAAACAGAAACAAAAATATCATCCCTGGTTAAAATTGGGCAGACCTAAAAATAAAGTGGTAGTTTAAGTACTTTAAGTACATTTTCAGAATAGTATTGTCTTTAAATAATAATAACCAAAATTTCACCATAAAGTGCAGTTTTTCTTCTTAAAAAAATAAGTCAGAAACATAAAAGGTAATTTGACCAGCTTACTCTTTAAACTCTGAGTAACATTAGCCAAAATTATTTTGTACATTAGGCTAAAACAGTGTGATCATTGAACATTTTGTAATTAGATGTAATTAGAATTACTAACGGTCACGGAAGTCCAATGATCCCCAGTAAGAGCCACAAAGTCCGCTTTCTGTAATGCATCTAATTTTGCTTGCTTTTCAGTGTGCACAAAACCATGCTTTTATCAAGGCTTCACTCTGGTAGTCTTTTGAAATGAAATTTTCCTCCGATAAGTCGTAGGAACGCGCTTTATTCCGACTCTAATATTTTTGTAGCTGTGATGTGTGCATCAGTGTAATCGATGTACCAGGAAATCATGCATTGACAAAAGTTCCCCTTTGCTTGGAATTGAAAGTGTGATTAAATGTGTTATTTTTTTAACGCATTATAGAGTACATGCATCGAAGCTTCTCAGCTGTGCTTGTGCTAAGAAAAGTAAACATTTTAAAAATAACGTAATATGATTCTGCGTTAACCGCATATTTTTTCATACGTCCCAAACCAAGGAGATGCGAGGATAAAATGAATCGGGAAGCGCGCGTACATACTCAGTGCATCTCTTCTCGGGAATCGAACCTCGGATGTCGGCGCTAGAGGCGAAGCCTCTACAATTGCGCCACGGCGTGTGGCTTGTCTATTTGAGAGTATGTAGATCGAGGTATATATATTGTCAGGGATGCCAGGGGCCATGACCCGGCCGGGACGCCATGAGGGACCGGATGTGGGTCTGCGCCCACCCTGGATCACGTGGGGGTCGCCTTCCTGGTTGCTTTGGGGGCCATGGGTACAGGGCATGGAAGCTCCACCCTGTAGGGGCCCGTGGTCACCGCCAGGAGGCCCCCCAATGTCTTGGGGACCTGTTACCCCAGGAAGTGCTGGGGGGAAGAATTAGGACGGCTCCCGGAGAGCTGCCGGGAGGACAGCCGGCACTTCCGCCACGCCTCACGTCTCCATTCATTCAGCACTGGAGTCGGTAGGAGGAAGGACGAAGCTCAGGAGAGCTGTGGAGGCGGCCCGAAGAAAGGCATTGTGGCCAGGACTGTGACTTTGGGGTTTGTGTGCACTATTTGGACTGGGTCTGAGTGACCAATTGTTGTAAATATTGTAAATAAAACGTGTTTGTGGGTGACATGAACGTGTCTGCCTGTCTGTGTCCGGGTCAACTTCCACAATATATATTCGCAACGGAGAAGTAGTGTGTTAAAGAAGTTATGAAAAAGAAAAGGGAACATTTTAAAAATAACGTAACATGATTGTCAATATACAGTAATTGTTTTGTGAGTGTTATTGAGTGTTGCTGTCATCAAGGATTTGATTATCATTATTTCTTTCAATCAGGTTCGTATTTGTAGGATGTGTTGTGTTCAAGTTACATTCCGTGTTTGTCAATCGTTGTAAAGATAAGAGGTTTCATTCATCGATTTGTTTCTTACTGCATCAATAAACAGCTCGTCTTCCTCTTTATCTGAGATGTGACACACAGCATGCACGGGTTTTTTTTTACACTGTCTTCGTTTAGCGGGACATTGACTTTTTCCACCGTGTGCTTTGTTTCTGCAGTAGCTGGATTTATGAATATGCTTGTATGTATCAGACGCTTCATATTTTTTGCTGCCTTCTCAATTGTGTAATTCGGTTTTTGTTCAGCACTCTTTGGAACTGTTGCTTTTTGTCTGTGCACTGCGTCAGTTCACGTGAGCCGCTTGGTGTTCTTGCATCAAAGGTTCCCAGCTGTGCTGGTGCCATCTCGTGTGATGTCCATGGCTGTATGTAATGTTAGTTAAGACCCGGCACTTAAAAGTTTCTCTCGCAGTTTTGCTGAGTTTGTGCCAAACACCACCCTGACCATCTCATCTTCCTCTCCATAAGGACAGTCCTTCATCCGTGAATATTTAGCGGCAGTGTTTCTATTGGATTGCCGCTGACGGACGGCCTTATATGGGCAGGCACTAAATTACAAACGCCAGCGGCAGTCTGTCTATGAACTTAATTTAAAGTTTAGGTTTACACCGTGCTTTGTTTCCGAAGTAGCAGCACACAAGAATATGGTTTTATATGTCAGTCGCTCGCTTGATATTGTTTCGCTGCCTTCTCAATTATATAATGCATGTTTTGTTCAGTGCTTTTTTGAGCTCTTCCTGGATTTCTACATACTGCGTTGATAATCAGTTCACGTGATGACGTGGGAGGCGTGATGATGTCACATGAAACTCCGCCCCCCACGGCCATCAAGCTCAACTCCATTACAGTATATGGAGAAAAATAGCTTCTAGTTATGACCACTACGCGTAGAATTTCGAAATGAAACCTGCCCAACTTTTGTAAGTAAGCTGTAAGGAATGAGCCTGCCAAATTTCAGCCTTCTACCTACACGGGAAGTTGGAGAATTAGTGATGAGTCAGTGAGTGAGTGAGTGAGTCAGTCAGTCAGGGCTTTGCTTTTTATTAGTATAGATGTATAGGGGAGGCACAGTGGTAGCGCTGCTGCGTCACAGTTAGGAGACCTGGGTTCACTTCCCGGGTCCTCCCTGCGTGGAGTTTGCATGTTCTCCCCGTGTCTGTGTGGGTTTCCTCCCACAGTCCAAAGACATGCAGGTTAGGTGGATTGGCGATTCTAAATTGGCCCTAGTGTGTGCTTGGTGTGTGGGTGTGTTTGTGTGTGTCCTGCGGTGGGTTGGCACCCTGCCTGGGATTGGTTCCTGCCTTGTGCCCTGTGTTGGCTGGGATTGACTCCAGCAGACCCCTGTGACTCAGTGTTCAGATTCAGCGGGTTGGAAAATGGATGGATGGATGGATGGAGATATATACAGGTATATATAAATTGGAATATGCTCTTACTAACAATTCCTGTGTGGTGCACAGAACCATTATTCATTATGACTTTGCCATGCTGAAATACAGAAAAATGGAGCAATTAACCCACTAAAGCAAAATATCTGTAGCCTGAGGGGAAAACTATTTTAAGTTGTTAGCAGGTGCAATAATGTTACTGCACTCTCAATAAAGAGTCACAATCACAAATCGCTATTAGTCTTTAAAGGCTGCGTATGTATAATGGATTGACTGGTAGCTCCTGCTTTGTGACACCTCCTCCCACAGTGCTGCAACTACGGGCACTTCTACTATATTGTGGGGGTGCGGACTGATACAACCAGCCTTCACTGCAAAAAAATTGTCTGAGGCCGTATTATCACACTTTTGAGCATCAGCTAAACACAACTTAGTCGAAAGTGGCTGCACACCGAAGTGACTGTGGCCAAGAACTGCGTTTACCTCTAAATGGCGACAGACTTTGATGTGATGCTGAAAATATCACCTGGTTAAAATGTTATCACTTGACCTGCTTTTGGTAGCAAACAGACGTTTACTGATTACATACATGAAAATAGGCGCCGTCCTCTGCCTCATAAACGAGTTAGATGAATAAACAGCTAGTCAGATTTAAAGATTTGTCCAAACCGTCCGAAACCTTTTAAAAACCTTTTGAGTTCCTTAGCCGTATCATTAGGTGCGCAGGTGCGACAGCGTGGGCTCTGCACAAAGATGCTGGCGTAATTGGCAACACCAGTCGCTCACATTTCCGTCACTCATTCAATTTTGCGCCACAATTGGCCCGTGTTTGTCCAATCCGCTTCATGCCCGAGAGAGCCGTCGCGCTTTGAACGCCATTTTGGCTCTTTCTGACTGTAATTGCATATTTTACCAGCATACACGAACGTAACAGCGGAGCCTCAATGGCTGCAGGCTCCTTTTCCTGGTATTGTAATCATCTTCTGTTTGTGTGCTTTTGACAGAAGGTTTGTGTGTTTGTTTTGAAAGTTGTCATTTATTAGCATTTTATGTCCGTTTGCATAGCATTTAATTTGAAAACCGGCAGGCGATATGAAAACTCTGTCTCAACAAGCGTATTACGAGAAATATTTATTAAAACGTGCAGTCTGTCATTTAGGAAAAAAAGAGTAGAGGAAAACTGAATTATGTGACTACCGAGTGTACAGAGAGCCGCTGGGCCGCAACGGAATATTAAGATTCTGTTAAATACTGTTCTGTGCTGCGTCTAGCACGTTTCTGCACATATATAGGAAGAAACATTTAAACGGGAGCGTTTATTGGAAGCCGCGTTTTTGGCGTGTGTATAGAAAAAGTGACTTCTCTTTCAATTACTGGTGTTGAAAACAAAGTATTTTTTCACTGAGAAATGTACCTTTGCAGCAGATGGTTACAGACAATTAAGATGACAATGTGTAAACAATACGTAAGGCAAATCGAATAAAAAATGAAGGCTAAATCCCCAACAAAATGTATACAGACCCCTGTATTCCAGCCGTTGGAAGTATGAGCTTAATACTACAGCTTTTAAATTGTAAGCTTGCCTTTTCTTTTAAAATAAAGAGATTTATAAACAATTGTTTTTGATATGGGATATTAATAGGAGCTTAATTTTATTTTTTAATAAACCAGCTAATATTATGGCAAGGAAGAAAGTTATGCTTTCAAATTCCCTGCTTGTGTAGAACAACCTGCTAATTTTATTGTCCAATTTCAGATTTGCGTGTCCTTGTACACCTCTTTACTTCAATTACATTCTGTTTGTAAACTCATTTTGGAGATTATTCTGAAGACTTGTGTAATAGTACAACAAAGCATGTGGAATGACTGAAACGTTCCACTTGTTTGAAAACATCCAGAATTGAATATTTGATTTAACTAGGTAACAACATTTTCAAATCTGCTTAATCCAGTCCAGGGTCATCGAGGACTGGAGCCTTTCCATCACAAGGCCTCAACAGTTAATACAACGGGCAAAAGCCATGCTCAGTTGTTGGTATTAAACGTTATTAATAGGAGCATGCTTCTTAGATGACTTTTTATATAACCGTCATTTCACTAATGGTTTTTGGTTTGTTCTTTTGTAATATATTCAGCAGTCATGCCTTCACATTCTCGTATTTTCAACCATTTTGAATGGGCCCAAGACCAGGTGACAACTCTTGGCAACTTCAAGATGAAGTGTAAGCACTGCAGTAGAGAGGTGTCAGGCTCATACAAGGCAACCTCCAATTTCTTCACACACATGAAGGTAAAGTGCCTTAATGTTTTCATAATGTGCAAATATGAATATTCCACTTTTTGATTAGTAATATTAGACTGCATGTGACCTTTATGATCTGCTTTTGTATTTCAGAGACATCATGCAGATATTCACCAGGTACTGAAGGAGCCTCTTCTTGCAGAAACAACTAAGGTGAAGCCAACTGTCCATCGTTATGTGAATCCTCAGCAAGCTGCGTGGAAACCAACTGATCCTCGGCAGCAAGTACTTACAGATAGTCTGGTGAACTTCCTTACCCATTCTCTACAGCCTTTATCACGTGTGGAGGATCCTTCTTTTAAAACATTGCTAAAGTTAGCTCAACCTTCATTTGTTCTTCCAACTCAGAAACAGCTGAGCTGTGTTCTTCTGCCTGCAAAGACAACAAGCCTTCATGTTACAATTAGTTCTCAGCTGGCAAAGATTCAGGGTCTTTGTGTGACAGTGAGTATATGGTCTAGCAGAGATACACCTTCTTTTCTTGGCATTACTGGTCACTATATTCACAATTTTAAAATTAAGCATGTCATGCTTGCTTTTAAAAGAATTGACAGTTCAACTAATGCAGAAAGTATTGTTTTGTTTTACCAGCAAGTGTTATGTAGGTTTGGAATAGAGGACAAAGTTGTAATTGTTGTAGTTAATCATGCCTCCCGCAAATTGAGTGTTACACTTCCTGGTTTGGAACAACAATATGCTTATGAAAATGACAATAGTGCTGAATTTGATACAAATGTTGATCTCACTTACTTGCCTCAGAGCCTTAACTGCTTTTCTCACACGCTTCACCTGGTTGTGCAAGATGGGTTAAAGCATGCTGGAGAGATGTCTGGAATTATCAGCAAAGCTAACGGTGTTGTCAATTATATAAATCAATTGAGCTTAGAATCTGCAAACTGTGAAGGAGAAAGTAAGGAGCAAAGTCCTGATGCAGTTAGATGGAATAGCCAGTTGAAGATGCTCAGATCCATCCTTAAGACGAATCAGTCCGATTTAGAACAGTTTGATATTCCTGATAAACTCACCATGTATGAATTAAATATTATCAAAGATATTGTTGAAATCCTTAGCCCTTTTGAGCTTGCTGCTGACCAAACTGAAAAAGACTCCCAAGTTACTGCTAGTTGCATCCTACCTTGTATACGTGGCCTTCGTGCCGAAATGGATGAATTGTCAAACACCTACAAATCCCAAATGGTTTCAACACTTAAAGCCTCAATTAACTGCCATTTGACTAAATATGAAAATGAAGAAGCCTTTACTCTGGCAGCTGCTCTGGATCCACGTTGGAAACTTGACTGGTGTACTGTTGAAGAAGCCAGTAACATTAAGCAAATTTTGACCAACAAGGTTTCAGCTCTGGCCATGACAATTACAGAAACTTCATCAGCAGATGAGTTGTCTTCTCCTCCAAAAAAGCGTTCAAGTTTATTCAGATTTATGGCATCTGATTCCCACCGACTTCAGTTTCCCACTGCCACTGCTACACTTTCTCAGGTTGAAAGCTATTTCAGTCAGCCAAGTATTCCAGAGGATGCGGACCCGCTGGCATTTTGGGAGCAACATCAAGTGACACTTCCTCAGCTTGCTCAGCTGGCATCCATGTATCTTCCAACTCCAGCTTCATCTGCCCCAGTGGATCGTTTATTTTCAGTTGATTGTAAAGCTTTTCAGCCTGAGAAATATTCTTTCTCAAATGCAATGTTCGAGGAACTTATGTTTATCAGATGCAATGGTCAATTGAATTGTTAATTAAAATTGTTACACCACGTGTGCACATTGATAAGGTGAAAACTGACATATGGATAGACTGATATCCCATCTCCTAAAGAGTGAAACAGTTCTTTCATCTTAATAAGCTGCATATTATTAACATAATTAAACTCTGGCCATGGTTAACACAGCCAGTCATTTTTATGTCAATTACATATGAATCTCTGACAAGAGTCATATTATTTATATTTATGTAATTGACTGTCCTTTTTGGTGGTGGAAATAAGCAGCTGGTCAAGTTTTATTGGACAGTCTGCATGAAGAATTGAGAAGTGCTGAACTACTCGTGGTATTTTTTTCTCTGTAGTAATGAACTTTCTTTATCATCTATAATCAATTATCTGACTCGGTGGGGGCGAACAGGGTTTGAGGTGGGTGCCTGCTTGAGTTTTATTGGGCAGTGAGTATGCTACAATTGGAGCTGCTTAAAATATGAAATAAGGCTTTCTCCAGTTTTACTGTATTTTTCTTTTGTTTTATATACATCCTCGTGATTTATTGTCTCTGTTGCCTTTGGTCATGTGTAGTGTTCATTGGGATGGTGGCTGCTTGAGTTTTATTGAGCAGTATCACTGCTCAGCTGTAAGACTGTCTGTGTCCAGTTTTTGTTTTATTTTTCTTAAGATTATTAATATTCTTGAATGTTCTGTGTCTGCAGTGATTACCTACAGTATGTGTTAAATTTGGACATAGTACAGCATTTGAAGCTGTCATGCAATTTCTCTGATGTATGAAATTTCTGTAGAGTATTTACAGTATTGCGTTAGAAAATAAATGCATAATTAGCAGTTTTTTTTGGAAAGTTCAAAATAAACTATTTTATGATAAAAATATGAATCTGTACAATAAAGTAAACTGTTCAGATTTTAAATTGAGAATGGCATACTGCAATGGGTGATGCTTCCCTCTCTTTCAAATGCTCCTTTCCTGTTAGCAGACCTATCTTTGTTGTCCAAATCAGTTGTAGTTTTCTTTTATGTTATGAAAGTTCATTTATTATCGAGTAAAAGCTGATTGTGTGAGCAAATAAAGTACTTGTGAAATGAGCACATTATCACAGCCTTTATAACACAGGCTAATTTACTTTGACAGTTATTAGATCAGCTATCTTAGTGGCTTAGAGGATCACCTCTGATGAAACATAACAGTTAGCAAGGGGTTGTGCTGTGTTCATGTCCCTTGGAAGAGATGGCAAATGTAAGTTTCTCAGAAGGCAATTTCATGCAAAACCCTTTATAAATTATAGCTCCAATTGGGAAAATTTGGATAAAACAGAGTTATTCAAATTAGGTTAGTTGTTAATAACATTTATGTACCACTTCATTCAGTAATAAAAAATATGACGTGGCAAGCATGTGACTTTCTCCATATTCATAAATTAGTACAGTATGCATTTACCAAAATATATTCAATGTGCAATATCAATTATTTATTTTTCACATTTAGGTCCACTTTAAAGGAAAATCCATTTGAAAAATTGTTCTTTAATAAAACTACAAATCTGAAATATTCAGCCTTACGTTTTTAGGACTAAATTGGAACTGTTTAATTAATGAATCAATTCAACCTTTACTGTGTGAGTTTAGGCTTAATTCCTTTGCTCACAGTTTATGTAATCAAAGATTTGAGAAGAGCAGAAAGAATTGAAACCCCATTGGCACCCCCAAATAATAAAGTAAAGGTGAATAAGTTCAAAACTTGGAATAGGAAAAGTTTTTTTTAAACAAAAACGTAAGCACCAACCACGCACAAATAGACATCACATAAACCCTAATTTCTAAGAAATACAGATTAGATTGTATCTGCTATGACTACTGTGTGTGAAATTTTGAACTTTAATAGCTCAAAGCTTGAGCTTTGGGTTGAACTCATAATTCACAAAAGTCTTTCTATCAGAGTTCTAAATGTGTATACCAAACTTTGATCTTTTGAATTTCATAAGATTGAGCCCATTTGTTCTCAACTTACAATGTCCAGAAAAAAATTACCATAGACACAGATCTTTCCAGAAATGGTCAAAGCACGTCCTAAGGATTTAAAAACATGATTTTCTGTTGAAAACACAAAATCAATTTTTTTAAAGTAAAACAATAGAAATATAAAATGTGGAGAAAGAAAAAAGTTTATGAGGTCAGCCAAAAATCACATTGTCTTGTCACATTATATTTGGACTGATGCAATAAATGCTTAATGTATGTAGTTTGCTTATTTTCTTGAAAATATTAGAGCTAATATTACTTGTTTTGTGTAAATCAAGCAGCAAATCAACAACCAGCATTGGATTTCTTTCAAAGTGCAGTCAAGAAATGTATGTGAACATGAGGAAATGGCAAGGTGTCATATCACAAGTGGTATTGCTTTAAAATCACATAGCCTGTGAATGCCGTTTTAGAGTAGGATTGCATCAGCGTAAATCTGCAAATGGAGAGAAATAGGGCGATGGACCTGATGACGATTCAGTGCTGAAAAGCTGCTTTTTTAATTGTTCTTTTTTTTTTCTTTTTAAGCTTTGAATTAATTGTTGGATTGTTTTCCTTTTATAATGTGTATTATGTTTACTTGCTTGTTCAGCTCTTCATGTTCTCAAAAACCTTAAAGAATATAGATCACTAATTTATTATGTTTAATGATTGCTTCCACTCAACCTTGCAAGATACATAAAAGCATGGATAACCAGCATTTAGTAAGGTATCGATTAATTTTCTTACTGATTCTACATGGAATTTTTACATTTTTTTTCAGTGTAATTAAAATTTTTGTTTTATTTTGTATTTGCCTATGGAAAAGAGAATGGATGGCTCAGCATTTGTTCTTTTTACAAGTTCTTTAAGAGCACTAGTATTAGGGGTGCTTCAATATGTTATACACAGTGTCTATTAAAGCAAAAAAAAAAAAACAAATTTCAATTACAGGGACATTTTTCTTAAAATAACTCATGGACAAAAATGGCTTTAAAAAAATCACACAGACCTTTATTTTTTTCTTGAAGTTGGCTATGATTCTGAACAGAGCAGATATAAGATTACATTTTTATTATTGGCTTTTGTATAACATGCAAATTCTTAAAGAGAGGCAATAGAACATAACACTCCACTTTAAATGAGTGTGGTATGCACTTTGAATTCACTTCAGTACTTTTTGTTGTTGTTGAATTTAATTTTTTTTAATGCATTGAATTTCCTTTTCTAGAATAAGTGTTTAAAATTACCTTGCACAATTTTATTATGTGTGAGCACAGTTCCATTTTAGAAGTTGTTGATACACACTTAAAGTATGCATTTGTGGAGTACTGAAGTCAGATGAAAAGGACCAGTTGGCACACTAAAGAGATCATAAGATGGGTATCACATCATGCCTAAGATAGAAGCTGGACCACTAGATTGTCTGAGAGTAGTTAATCCAAAATATGTGGTGTATGCCCAGGTATTTATTGTCTTTTCTACTTGCATAGTTTAAAGACATATTTTAAGAGAATGTCTATAACTTAATAAAGGTTGATTACAAATGTTAGCTAGTACAGATTTATTATAATATGTTAGGATAAAACCTTTAATTGTTTTATCCGAACACAAACATTTCACTTATTTTAAATACTTTTGATCACTGTATTAAGAAAACTTATATATAGTGCCATTGTTTTGCTTCCAGGGTATGACCAAAGGAAATTACGATTAAAAAGCTGAGGCAACAGTCCTGTGCTTCTCAATATTCGGAAAGAGAGATTTATTTTTGCTATTATTTGTGATGAGGATTAGTTTTAAAGTGTGTGCATTAAGGAACTTGTTAAATTGACTCCAGTATAATTGTATATATGTCCATTTTGAGAAATAAACTCTTTCTCTCTATGCTGCTATACTCGTAATTGTGCATAATGGGTGTTGCTCTTTGTTGTGCACTTTAAAAAATATATAATAGTTTCAGAATATTTGTTGGAAAAAATCCTCAGGTTGAATTCTGTCTCATGCTCTGTCTGTATTCATTTGAACTTCTACCCATGTTGGCGCAGGTTTTTCCTCCTGCTTTCATCTCGTAGCCCAAAAGGCATGATAGGTTATTAGGTGCTCTAAATAAGCCTGTATGTGAGCTTGCTCTTCATGGAAATGGTGACCTACTCCAGATGTACTTCCTTCCTTGTGTCTAACACTGTTGGGATAGGGTCTGTTACCTGCAGTATTTAACTGGATTAAGTGGGTTAAAAAATGGAAGAAGGGATGGACATGTCTTCCATAATTGATGCACAACACTTGATAACTTTGTGTATTAAGGTAACATAAATCTTATTTAGATAAAAGAACAAAACGATTTCAGCCTAGAATGTAAATTTTAAGTGATAATTGCTTATAATCATTCAGTTATTACTCACTAAATATGTTAAACTTATGGTGCAATAGACTAGCGGATTTAGTATGAGTTTTAAGTAAGTAAACCTACAACATTCTACATCAATTTTGTAGATTTTTAAGGCAATATTTGCAATGCAGTACAACTTTATTCTATTTTTGCATAGCAGTGTGCCATTGATCAATTCTCAGTTCAAAGTACTGTATAGATGATACTAATTACTAAGTACAGAATTGCTACACATATAAATGCAGATTTGCTAAAACATACAGTAAAAAGAACAAGGTAGAATTGGTTAAACCTAAATGGAAACCCACAGTATGCGTCCATTAATTTGTGAACTATGGCCAGTTGAAAACAATGGAGATAAAAATTGTACAAGAGAAAGTCAAAAACAAAATCACAGTTCTGGAGACCTGCCAACTGGCCGCCTACCTGCTTGTGGATTTCCTATAGAGGACTCTGTGCCGGCCTTCCAATCTGATGAGAGAATCTTTCTATCCAATGATTCTAGTGCTCCTTTATCTGAGATGACTTTTCCATATGTAGGAGAGCAGCTGGGCAGTACAGCAGTGGCACCAAGTGGCACATCCAGATACTGAGAAGAGTAACAAAATAGAAGAGGATTAGTAATGGTATAAAAATATTGTGATATTTCTGTTTCTGTACAAATGACTAGCAAACAGAAATGTGGTATGCACAGTTAATCAGGGCATGCTAGACTAAAGTAGTGAATCTTCAGCCTGGATTTAAAAGCTGAGACTGAAAGTGAATCTCTTATATTAGCTTTGGGGCCGTGTAACTAAAAGCTTGACCACCTTATTTTATTTATCCTTGGAATCCTAAGCAAGCTGGTATCTTGAGGGCTCCGGGTACTCTGGTTCCTTCCCACAATCCAAAGACATGCAGGTTAGGTGCATTGGTGATTCTAAATTGTTCCTAGTGTGTGTGTGTGTGTGTGTGCATGCACCCTGCGGTGGGCTGGCGACCTGCCTGTGGTTTGTTTCCTGCCTTGTGCCCTGTGTTGGCTGGGATTGGCTCCAGCAGACACCTGTGACCCTGTAGTTAGGATATAGCGGGTTGGATGATGGATGGATGGTATAATGATGGAGTACTGTCAGCACATTTCTATCCATACTGGTAACGATTTGATAAATAAGAACTAAACCAGGCAAGCGTAGTGCCTGTGAACCCAATGTAATTTCCCACTCTCTGTAATAAAATAGAATGGTCACTGTGTGAAACATTGAGCATAAAATCTAACAACACAGTGGCTGTGGAATTTCCTTCATCAGATGATATCAGAATGTTGTTTACTAAACAGGTTAGTGCCGTTTCTGTACTATGACCAGTGCGGAAGTCAGTCTGGAATTTCTCAAATTGCGATGTGTAAGATGAGGCTGAAGCTGCATGCGGAGTACTTTTTCAAATTTTAGAAAGAAGACAGTTGTAATGGGTCTTTAATTATTAATTGTATGTGGACCTAACTCTGACTTTTTAAGTAATGAACTGATAATGATGATAGAGGTCTCCACTCCCATCAGGTTACAGCGGGACGCAATGAAATTGCTTGCAAGCGAGTCTGATTTTCAGTGTTGCAGGCGGGATATACTCATTTACCTAAGCAGTTAGAACAGATACCTATACTGTCTTGTGTGCAGCTTTCTCAAGATTGTAGAGCCTGGAGACCGCCTTAGTGGAAACAGCATTAAAAACTTGGTAAAGGGGGAGTCTGACATTTGGCAGTCATTTTCAACTGGCAACTAACTTCCGTTCACGTGGTGTGATAACTGTGTTAACATACAGTGCACGAGTCGGGCACCTCGGGTTTAAAGTGCAACTCTTGCGCAGTAGCGAAGTGACATGCTAGAGAGTGCCAATAGAGATTTAGACTGAAAGCTTTGAGAAAACCTCTTTCATATCTGCTACCATTATAGTAATGAGAACTACAATCTTGTGTCAAGGTTTCTTTTTGTGACTCCGTTCAAAGCAAGCACGTATAAAACGGATGAAAACATTTGCGCTTTTTACTGTTTGAAAATCTTAAGCTTTTAGAATTGACTCTTACTGACTGAAGAACAAACATGACCACTGCCTTGCACGGCTACACCAGATTAAACTGTAGTGCCCACATTCTTAACACAATTCTCTCAAGTGTTTTTGCACCCTTAGTGGTGGAGATTGGTAGTGCAGCTGCCTTGCAGTAAGGAGATCATGGGTTTGCGTTTTGGGTCCTCTCTACATGGAAAGTGCTATATAAATGTAAAAACTTATTGTTAAATTACCAAAGGTTGCACAGCTTTTTGCTAATGTAAAAAAAAAAAAAATAGGTGTTTCCAACATACTGGGCAGCAAGACAAGGTCATTGAAACAGTCCGTGGAGACAAGATGGATCTCGGGCTTATGAACCATGCATGACTTAATGTCTTAATGGAAGCAATGTGTTTCTGCAGGCAGGAGCAGGGTGCAGACAGGGTTTGCTAATGCAGTATTACATTTGCGAGGTGACACTGAAATTTGGGATCTTATACTGTCAAATTTCTTGATAAAGAAATTCATACAGTCTCCACTGCTAATGTCTATTTATTTTGCACTGTAGCTCTGAATTCCCATTTGTTGGATTAGCCACTGTTTTAAACAGTTCACGAGGACAATTACTATTGTTACCACTTAATGTAGAATAGTAGTCTGAGTGGACTATAAAGAGAGGTTTTTTTGTACTTTAACACTTTCTGTCCATGTAGTTTAGAAGACCTTTGTTGCTCTCCATCTATGCTTCAGTTTTTGACACTTAAATTTGAGTTTGAGTATTCTCATTAAACCAGGGTGAGTTTCTATACACTCTAATCACTTTTGTTTTAATGAGAGGTACTGTATCTAAGGCATTTTTTTAAAGTCTCATTATAATTTATTAGCTGATCCAAATTGTTTTCTCGAAATATCAACAAATTTTGATGAGTTAATTTAAATGTTGAACTGCCCTTGTTTTAATTTGTAAGTATACTGGTAAGGGCAGAAGCAAAACATAATTAAGTAGTGTTCAGAAATAATTTAAAGGTTTAATATTTAAATTTTGAATCTCCACTCCATAGTCAAAACCATACATTAGATCCAATTATTACTTATTTGTCAGGGCATTGACAAGCTGGCAAAACTCAACTGAATTTAACAAATAAGTAAAGCATCTGCTGAAAGTGACAGTTTCCACATCAGTGAGTGTATTTAAATCTCCCATCAACACTACATGATTGTAATTTATGGCTAAACCAGATAAAAGGCTGCCAAATTGAGTCATGCATATTGAATATGACCCTGGTGGTCTGTAGACTAATGCTACAGTTGTGCTGGAATCTTGTTTTAATATCTAATACAAGTGCCTCAAAGGATATAAATGTGTCTAGGTGTGTAGAGGCAGTTAGCAGTTTGTCACATATAGTTATCCCAAGGACACTTCTTTGACCAGTAACTCTTGATTTAACATGAAGGAATGCTTCTGGTAAGGCAGAAGACTCAGATTTACTAAGCTAGGTTTCATTGAGAAAACACAAATCAGGGTTTGTACTTTATATAATTTACCAATGCAGCAAGTATTTACTAAGCAGTCTTTTAAATTGCAAGAATGTTTCTGTACTGGTTTTATATTTGTTTTAATTTGAATTAAATGACTAAAACTGGTACCACTAGTGAAGGATCTGATTTTAACTCTTGGTATAATTATATTTCAGTTGCAGCTTATCAAAAGAGGTCTAAAGTGTTGCCTATGTAACTCTTTAAATCTTTGTTAAAGGAAATTTGTTTAGCTCATTGCCGGAATTTCAAAAAGTTCTGTGCATTTTATGCACAGTAAAATTCCCCGAATTTTCATTCATACACATCTTGGGAAACTAAAGGTCTCACCCTGATTTATTTATTTTTTGGCACATTTAAATGCATTTTTTGTTTGCCATTTTACATTTAAATGTCTAAATTCATGATTTATTTTCTTCTTTTTACTGAAAGTTGAAGGTAACATTTTGTTTATCTGAAGAACATTGCTTAACTAGGTGAAAACACTAGTTTGCTTAACAAGGCCATGTGAAAAGCTGTTATTATCAGCATGTCATTCCCATAAAACATATCTAATAATAAAACAATGTACAGTATGTGTAAAATCATCATAAGAAATCAGAAGATGTATCAAGTCTATTATATAGAATGTAAAAGTGTATACTTTATTTTCTGATGGAGAATTTCAATGATAAAAAAGCCACAATGCTTTCTGAGAAACCGAGTTTCAGAGAAATCAGTTGTTTCACTATGACATGCAAAGTAACAATTAGATCAAAAGCAGTTTTGAGATGTGAAAACAGTGAAACATTAGCCCAGTGCTGCCAAGCCTAATTGAGTCATAAGCTGAACAGTAAGCCATGAACTGCATCGCACATGTTATGAAAGTACTACGATGTGGTAAGGTTTCACAAAGTCACTGCAGCAGCACATCACTTCTCCGAATGTCACACTGCTGCTACTAGTGTGGTTGTCAACTTTACATTGATACATCAATAAGTAAGATAAAGTAAATATAAAGCCTCCACCAAGTACTAGTATTTCACTAAAGTGAATCTTACTTGGAAAAAGAAAATCACACAGTTTTTTGGTTTGTTTTGCTTTAATTACAATGTATATTACATGGTCTTCGTAATCCTTATGCTTCTTTTTGTTTCTAACCTAATTTAGCGGTGTTGATATATTAAGCTTAAGTATTACAAACCCTCACTTGCTGACTTTGTGCACAAACACATGCTAAGCAGAAATCAAAGGAGTGCTTGTACTGAGCAGTAGTTCTTTATACATCCATTCGTAGATTTTCTGAACCCAACCGTTGTAGTTTAACAGTTGTGTTTGGCTGTCTTGCTTGTTTTAATCATAATGAATTTTATCCAAGGCTGGTTCAGACAAGTCCATTAAACGACATGCTAATACATACCACTGCACACTCTCACAAAGGGCAAATTCAGAGTAAAAGCTGACCTAAATCACTCTTTGACACAGCCAGTCCTAGCAGTATCAGATGCAGGGCACGAATGACATCCTAGAGAGAATACTAGACCAATCCTGGGCTCAGTTGTAGAGAGTCTTTGAAGAAGTTTGGAAGTGTTAAGAAAAAAAACAATAGGACTTGGAGGACAGTGTATGCCAGCAGAAGCATGTGATGTAAATGTCACACAACCAAAGCTCTGGTGGAGTAGGAAAATTGAGTCTGTGAAGTCTACTTCACTGCAGTGTCTGTTCTGTAAGAGACCAAACCTGGAGAAGGACTAGTTCATTACAAGGTCCACTTACACACGTGTACAGTCATCATCACACAAAGCCCATTTGGATTCTCCATAACATTAACCCTAACATGCTCATCAGGATCTGAAAGTTAAACCAGACATTGCATAGAAAAACCCCAACTGACAAAAGGAGACTGCAAACTCCGCACAGATGGTGATCAAGCACAAGTTTCCTACCTCTGGACATATGTAAAAGATGCTATACCTTGTCTTAATGTTCTATCACCATCCCAACATGGAAGAATTACAATGCTGTAAATAGTATATCACTTACTTAACTAGACATATGTATGCTCATAATTCAACTGTCCTTATGCTCTGTTTATTGTGTCCATATTGTCTGCCTATCTCTTTTTTTTCCCCAGCTCTTGGAGTTTTTTTTTTTGTTTTTTCTGTCCACCCTGGCCATCGGACCTTACTCTTATTCTATATTAATGTTGACTTATGTTTATTTTTTATTGTGTCTTCTATTTTTCTATTCAGTTTGTAAAGCACTTTGAGCTACATTTTTTTTGTATGAATATGTGCTATATAAATAAATGTTGATTGATTGATTAATTGACATTAGATCTGTGAGGCAGTGGTACTAACTGTTGACCCATCAGGCTCCAGTTAAAAGGGTTATTTATACCTGGTGCTCTGTTTTGATGGTAAAATGCATTCAATTTTATAGAAGAAACTTCCATCTGCAGATATCTGGCTTCCTTGTGTTGACAAAGCTCTCTGAGATGCTCATTAACACTGTAAAGGTGTCATTAGTTCATAGAGTACTAGGAAAGTATGCCAAATTTAAATCCACAACAGAAAGGCTATCCAGTGGATTCAGAAAGTATGCAGACCTCTACGCTTTCTGTACATTTTATTTATTTAAATGATACACTGCACTACAAGATGAAGATCAGCTTTTGTCTACAGAAAGAAGAAATCTTTCATGGGGTGTACTTAACTTTTCATGTGACTGTGTGTATACTGTGACCATCGCAGTCCTCTCAATGAGGCACTTTTAGGTTGTGGATTGGCTCTTAAGACGCTGATTTCTACACTATCATTCCCAGTACTAAATGAGAGAGTTTCTACTAGAAGAATGGCATCTTATTCCCCCACTGTAGAATCTGTGCCAAATCTGAGATGGTTCTGGAATACATAGGAGTTTCCATTATTTTGTCAGCAACCAATATACTGTATGAACATGAGCCACAGACATGTTGTTAATGCCTGGGAGGCAACGAGAAGCAAAGATCCTCAAAGAACAATCTTCAAAGTCATCACACGCAAATGCACAGACTCCGGGACTGTTTCTATGTTTATTATGTTTCAGTATGAAATTTGTTTACTCTTTACATTTTTTTAAGAAAATGAAAAAAAATGTTGTGAAATAAATAATGTAAATACAGTAACTCAAAGGGGAAAAGTTCACTGTTTTGCAACATGTCTAGAATTTTGCTCATTTATTTTGATTCATTTTATTCAAATGTAATTTTGGTTCAGGTACCTAAACAGTAAATAGCCTAAATAAAGAATGATCTTTTGCATTGCCTTGCTGCTTGCTAAACGGTTTAAATAGAATTTATCAAGATGAAGTGTAATGTTTGCCAAGAGGTTCTGCAAATCTAATTATCAAATCAGAACACTACCATCTCCACACCATTTTGAAACCTGCTGTGTCCAGGTTGGGCTCATGGAGGAGTGAAGCTTATCCCATCGGTCTCCGGTCTAAAGTAAGAATAAACCCTGAACAGGGCACCAAATGCACCAAATTGAATTGTAAGTATGCAGTGTAGATATCAAAAGTGAATAAGAACAACATCTAAAAATGTAAAGATGAGTCAAGATTACCAATAACTGGGAAAGCATTTCAAAACAACAGCAAACTACCATGGCCAGCGTAATGAAGCAAAATGAAATGTTCCTTTTTTCTTGGGTTGTTCAAATGGTGTGTCCTGATAAACGTTACTAAAACAGGCAGTAAACTGGCTAAGTCTGTAGCAAAATGTGCTTATGGAGACTGAAACAGGTTGTGGTTAACTGTGGAAAATTCCCATGACTATGCTTAAGGGAAATGAAGTTACATTTTGCGTGATGTTTCTTGAGCAGGTCTGCTGTTTGATTGGAACGTCCTAAGGGTCTGGCAGGCAAGTTGGATTTTTTTTTTTTTCCTCTTTTTTTTTTTGGTAATACAGTGGTATTGTCTCTTAACCTGTTCCCTCACACACTTCCAGTGACTTGGCTTAAGTTCTCAGCCTGGTCACTTTTTACATAGAATTTGCAGGTTCTCCAAGGGTTGAGGCCCTTTTTCAACATGTCCTCAGGGTTTGATCACAGATCCCAAATGTTCAGTGAGTATTTCCTGGGACAGACTGCTGTCCCATCTGGGCTTGGGTTCGCTGTGGACGAGAGTTTTCTGTTTGTCTGTACAAATAGAGTAAAACAGCACATGGCCACTTCCAGAAACTACTTTGTGTTTGACAATTATCTCATTCATTTGGAGAAATTGCTAATACTGTGCACATTGTTCATTTTGGACAACTAAAGACATTTTCATGACTGCAAGAATACAATATTTTGAATGTATTGAATTTAGTTTTTTTTTTTTTTATTATAATTCTTTTTCCTCCACTACTGTTTTTAAAATGGAGTTTGTGCAATATGTTGTCATTAGCATCTTTGGGGAGGGCTTAATTGTAATCTTCTCCTGTATCCCATCCATTTTCTTATTATTTGATCACAGGGTTCTGAGAAGTGACAGTTAATTCCATTAACATGGGGAAACAAAGCAAGAACCAACTTTTGAAGAGATACCAGTCCATTCCAGTACTGTGTGCCAGTTTAGAATTGAAAAAGCGGGCATGTCTTTGTGGTGTGGTAGTAAAGTAGAATACCCAGAAAAAAAACAATCTATAGAGACTCCAAGAGAACATGAAGGTTTCACACAGACAGTGACAATTTCCAGGTACCAACTTGCTTTTAAACAATGCATTACTTCATTCTTTATTTCAGTTGCTTTATTAAAAAGTAATTCTTGAAAGTTGACTATTCTGTGCTTTAATAATAAGCCCCTCCGGTGTCTGTAAACATTGTTGTGAGGTGAACATCTGTGAAAGCGCAGCCTAAGTGTAAACTCAGCTTTCATTTGATTTCAGCAATAATACAGCTGTGGAACTGTGGCTATAAATCAGGGGCACGTCGGCACGGGGCTCACCCTGGAGATGGACACGAAGGGCACAAGGCAAGGCGAGAGCACTCTGCTGGTGACTATGGTTTGTTCTTGTTTTACAGTTTATGATAAACCAGATGGTCTTTCTTTTTAGTGTGTTTAAGAGAAAGGTTACTCATTTTTATTAAAAGTGAGCAGAGGGAGCTCCAGGCTATCCAAACTGATGATATGGTAAACCACCTAGAATCCCACTTAGTAAGGTACAGTTTATGATGTGTTGATTTAGATTTTTCAGTTATCCGTCCTTCTGTTTAAATAAAGCACTGTAGGACTTTTATTAATTACATTTAGTAACACTGGACTTCTGATGTCCAGCATGTCTCATCTAACATAAGACGACTTCTTACCGTTTATTTGTCTGAAATTTGAACTCAGCCAAGCAGTTAGAAGCTACAAGTATTTCAATTTGCAACATTCAGTGAAAGAAAATGTGAAACAATGGAGGTGGAGGTGAGTGATGGACTAATGGCGTTTAGGCGGAGCAATGGAAAATGTAAGTTAGATTGTTTGCTGCTTATATTGATTGTCTGCTCTGTATGGTGTTAGTCTTCATCATGACTTTTACATATGCCTCCTTCAGTTTAAAGCAAAAAAAAAAAAGTTATTTTAACATTTCAAATTTATGAAGGCACATCATTGTTTAAAGTTTATGAGAAATTAAAAAATCATGTTTTTTTTGTCAATTGGTAATAAATACATCAAGATGGCACAGGGGTTACTGCTTCTTCTTCCTAAGAATCCAGAATCGTGAGTTTCAATTCTTGGAGTGACTTGTATTTGGTGTGACTGGTAGTAGGAGACCAGTTTGGAATGGCAGGAATCATTAGGGTACCAACCCAGTAATCCCTGTTCATTTCATACAAATGAAAACAAAAGGGTGCACAGTGACACAAAAAAAAAAAAAATGACCCAAACAGGGCTCCCTGCAGTGTCTTAATTCTCATGGCTGTCGCTTGGGAGCTCATTCAGACTAGTCCAGGTCACAAATGAGATGCCACCATCTGGGGCCATCCCTTTTTATGGTGTCTTGACCAGAAGGGACAGGGCTTGCTAAGGGCATCACAGGCGGGGTTGAGAGCCTTCATTGGGCGTTTTCTCGAGGCAGTGTGGGGAAACAAGAACGTAACATGAGTAACAGTGTCCCCTTACCTCAGTGGAGGGTGGAAGAGAATCTTCGGTCACAAATGTGAATGCTATGTCCAGTGTGAGTACGCCCAACCATCCTGCCAGCATGCAGTGCTACTGAGGCAACCTCCACAACCCTGTAATGAATTGAGCACCATTAATAACTGAGGGAAGGATGAAACACAATTCAGAAATCTGATAGTGAAAGGTGCAGACCGATTCAGCAGTGTGTCAAAAACAAGATAGCACCTACACTTGCCAGAGCAAAAGTACAAAAAAAGAAATCTTGTTTATAAAATGATTTTCTAGGTCTTAATGACTGGGTGGCTGCATGCATAAGGGGTGTTACCAGGTGCAGTCTTTCCACCGCTGCATATCTCAGTGAGGCCATACTTGAATTGGATAAGATTCACAGTACAGTATGTGAAGGACAGGTACATATCTACATTTGGAATTAATAGGAAATTAAAAAAAAAAAAAAATCTCTGCAGGCAGAAACTGCCAAGGAGAAAACAGCTGTATACGGCATATAAGACTAATAACTATAAAGTGAATCCTAGGATGTATGAGAACATGAGGGCAACCATTAAGAAGGATATTAGGGAGGCTTCAAGACAGTTGGAGAGGAGTATAGCAGATAAGGTGAAAGAAGACCCTAAGAGATTCTTTCAGCATTATAGTAGTAAAAGATGAGTCAAGGAAGGAGGCCAAATACATCAGGAATAGAGGTCTTCACAAGTAAAGAAGCTGATAATCTCCCAGAGATAAATGGGACTAAAAAGGAGGTTCTGAAGGATTTGGAAATTGCAGAGGGAGAAGTGCTGCTCAGATTAAATAAGATGAAATCAAACAAATCACCAGGCCCAGATAATATTTATCCTCGTGTTCTTAAGGAGGCTAGTGAGTACATATATAAACCCTTGACACATATTTTTAGGAAGTCACTGTGCACTGGAGAGATTCCAAAGGACAGGAAAATGGCAAATATCATCCCATTATATAAAAAGGGTGACAGGGCTGATCCAAGCAACTATAGGCCAGTAAGCTTAACAAGCATCACAGGAAAATTAATGGAAGGAATAATTAAGGATAAAATTGAGCATCACATGTTAAGGACAATAGCTATTCTGAACAGTCAGCATGGGTTCAGAAGAGGGAGGTTGTGTTTTATTAAAATACTGGAATTCTATGAGGAAGTAACAAAAGGATGTGATCAAAGTGGAGCTTATGATATTATTTATCTGGACTTTCAGAAAGCATTTGACAAGGTGCCACATGAGAGGTTGGGCATCAAGTTAAAAGAAGTGGGAGTTCAGGGTGATGTTTTTAGATGGGTGCAGAATTGGCTGAGACACAGGAAGCAGAGGGTGATGGTGCGAGGAACCTCATCAGAACTGGCCGATGTTAAGAGTGGTGCTCCACAGGGGTCAGTGCTAGGGCCGCTGCTATTTTTAATATAAATAAATGATTTGGATAGGAATATAAGTAACATGCTGGTTAAGTTTGCAAATGATAGCAATATAGAGAGTACGTAATGCTGAATGTTGATTGGTGGTTTCAAATTTAGTATATACTTACAGAATACCAGCGCTTCGCAGCGGAGAAGTAGTGTGTTAAAGAAGTTATGAAAAAGAAAAGGAAACATTTTAAAAATAATGTAACATGATTGTCAATGTAATTGTTTTGTGTTATGAGTGTTGCTGTCATCAAGGATTTGATTATCATTATTTCTTTCACCATCTCATTTTCATTGTCAACCGTTGTAAAAATAACAGGTTTCATTCATCGAAGTGTTCACCACCCAAATCAGTACTCGTGAATCTAAGATGTTTAACAGGCAATTCCGGTATTAAGTTGTGGATTTGCCTGCGAATACTTAGTGGCAGCGTGTCTATGAACGTAATTTAAACTTAAGCTTTACACCTTGCTTTCCTATTGATATGTCTACAAAGGCTTGTTCAGATTCAGAGGGTTGTTCCTGTCCTACTGCATCAATAAACAGCTCGTCTTCCTCTTTATCTGAAACATCACACACTGCATTCATGGGTTTACCTTTCCCTGTCCTGCAAACTATGGCGAAGTGCTTCAATTTACCACATTTTTTACACCGTCTTCCTTTAGCTGGACATTGACTTTTTCCACCGTGTGGTCTGTTTCCACAGTAGGTGAACTTATGAATATGCGTGTATGCATCAGTCGCTTCATATTCTATTGCTGCTGTCTCAATTCTGTAATGTGTTTTTTGTTCAGCGCTCTTTGGAGCTCTTGCTTTTTGCCTGCGTACTGCATTCACAGTCAGGAGCCACTAGGAGTACATGCATCGAAGGTTCTCAGCTGTGGTTGTGCTATCTCGTGCGATCTTGCGATGTCCACGGCTTTATTTAATGTTAGCTAAGACCCGGCAATTAAAAGTTTCTCTCGCACTTTCGCTGAGTTTGTGCCAAACACTAGTCCATCCCTGACCATTTCATCTTTGTTTGCATAAGCACAGTCCTTCACCTGCGAATATTTAGCGGCAGCGTGTCTATTGGATTGCCGTTGACGGACGGCCTTATATGGGCAGGCTCTCAATTACGTGGGAGGCGTGAGGATGAGGGACGCAACTCTGCCTCACACGGCGACCGAGCTGCAGGCTATGGCCGTATATATGTACGTAAGTAGGTTCCAGTTATGACCGTAACGCGTAGAATTGAAAACCTGCCTAACTTTTGTAAGTAAGTTGTAAGGAATGAGCCTGCCAAATTTCAGCCTTCTACCTACACGGGAAGTTGGAAAATTAGTGATGAGTGAGTGAGTGAGTGAGTGAGTGAGGGAGTGAGGGCTTTGCCTTTTATTAGTATAGATGTGCGGGTGGCCAGTGGTATTGGTGCTTTAGCAGATGTAACGTTTTGATTTGACAAAGGGCTTGTTACATGCATAGGGTAGATTGAAAGTCAAATTTAAATGCTTGGCCAACATGCCATGCATCCCGCACCATAAAACATAACAGCACAGAATATGGCATGCCAAAAGCCGCCCGCTCCATGGGTACTCCCCACATTTGTGCTGCACCATTTTGTTGGTTTGCTTCACTTCTTATTTGAGTGCTGCTCTTTTTGATGTTGCTAATCTACATTTTATGTTGTTCTTGTGTTTCTTGTTTGTTTTTGTGCTTTTATTTAATTTTTAAAATTTTGTGTTTTGCTTTTTTGGTTTATACTTGTTTTTTGAACCATTTTTGTGTGTTTCGCTTTGATTTGTTCTTTTTAATTTCTTTTCACATAATGCTCTACAGATTTCTCGATCCACTTTTATTTCCATAGTTTTTATTTTTTACCAAATGCACAAAACACATGCAACTTTTTTGAAATACAATGACTTTGACCTGAGTTAGTACCTGTCTCAGTTCCTTTCTTATCTTTTTTTCCTCTCTTGATTTTGTTTTCTTGCTTGCTTTTTGGTTTTGTCCAAGATGTCTTTGTCCCATAGCATTTTATCTTGGTTACGTGCTGGCCACTCTTTGTGTTCAGCTGCTAAACACATCTATGCTTCTCTCATCCTGGACACAGCAGCCGTGTAACATCATTCAGCATGACTGGTTTGGTGGTGGGTCAGTGATGGTCTAGGGAGGCATATCCATGGAGGACTGCACAGACCTCTACAGGTTAGACAACTGCAGCTTGACTGCCATTAGGTGTCAGACCCTATGCTGGCGCAGTGGGTCCTGGGTTCCTCTTGGTGCACAACAATGCCCGTCCTCATGTGGCGAGAGTATGTAGGCAGTTCCTGTAGGATCAAGGGATTGATACCATTGACTGGCCACCACACTTTCCTGACCTAAATCCAATAGAACACCTCTGGGACATTATGTTTTGGTCCATCCAATGCCACCAGGTTGCACCTCAGACTGTCCAGGAGCTCAGTGATGCCCTGGTCCAGATCTGGGAGGAGATCCCCCACAACACCATCTGTCATCTCATTAGAAGCATGCACCGATGTTGTCAGGCATGTATACAAGAACACAGGGCCATACAAAGTGCTGCATGCAATTTTGAGTTGCTGCAATTAAATTTTGGCAAAATGGACTAGCCTGCCACATAATTTTTTCACTCTGATTTTTGGGGCGTCTTTGAATTCAGGGCTCTGTAGGTTGATCATTTTCATTTCCATCAAGCGATGTGGCATCCTTTCGCTCCTAACACATTACCCAGTCTATATCAGTATAGATATCCAGGAGGATTTTTTTTCCCCAATTGAGATCTGATGTTTTTTCTAAGTGTTCCTTTTATCTATCTATCTGTCTATCTGTCTATCTATCTGTCTATCTAATATTTTTTTCGCATTTGAAACGGAAACTACAGGAACTAATCACTTCGTTTGTGGATGCCATTTTTATATCGTCTTTACGAATTGTTATTATTTGTATGAGAGTTATTTTACTGATATTGAAAAGAAGTAAACACAAACACGCTAATCTATGCCATAGAAGTGCGCCCTGCGTTGCCCTCTCCCAGTCCTCTTCTCTGGACTCCAGCGCTGAGCTGTCCGCCAACAGGCGCATTCTGACAGAGAAGTTTTATTTATTCGTCCAAGTGACTGTTGCGGAAACTGCCACATTGTAACTTTTTTTTAAATTGGTAGTACTTGATAGTATAAGAGATGAAGAAAACAGCTTTGTGTCTTTCTACTCTTTTAAAGGCGCCGAGCTATAAACAATGTGAAGACGAGACCGCCTTCAGCGGCGAGGGGTCGTGACAACAATGTGGACGCTGGGAGATGTGGAATGTCGGGCTGTTCTGATGGGTCGACAGCTTCACAGTTTTTGGCAGCTCTTCTTGAACTGTTTGTGACACTTCAAGTGCCCCGTCGGTTCCTTGGACAGTGGAAATCTTTGTGAATGAGTGTAATCGCCGCCATCGAAATGTGACTCTCTTGGTAAATTGCGGTGCACGGCTACTTACTGTCCCTTAAGGTGAGTTCAGGTTGCTAAAACGCCGCAACATTCAAGGTTGCTTTTATGGTGAATTCTTTTAAGAAGATGGAGGGTTTACATCTAAGAAGATGTACCGACTTCTTCATGTGAAGTATTGGACTTCGGAATTGTTTGGACCTTCTGCCCGTTAAGCACGGAAGGGCAGCGTCCACATTTCTCAGAATAATTTTTCCCTTAAATCACAGGCACGTAGTGCAAGGTTGTCAAACAGGTAGTTTACCTGAAAGCACTGCAGTAGTACTCGGTGTATCTTTACTTCTTAAATGTTAATGTTTTACTGTTTAATAATTTATACTCTTCTTATATGTTGTTCAGATTCTTATATCAAAATGTTTTACTACTTAATAACTTATTATAAATACTAGATTTAGTTTTTTTCCTTTGCGCTCAGTGAGCGAAGCCACTGGGTAATCAGGTAGTGTGTATATCCATATATATAAAATATTAGGGGGCTCTACCCCTGCTTGCTTCGCTCATTAACCCCCCTACGTGCTAGTCATTTCCTGGTTCTGCTGTTTGCAAAGAATGGTGCTGTGCACTTGGATAAACACAAATATTAACTCTGTGTTTGATATCTCCATCTTTCGAAACTATTATCGCTGACAGTTCGTCACTTGTTTGTTTATTATCTATGTCAGTGTGATCCTTCGGATTCATATAGAATTCTAGGAAAACTTATTTGTGTTTTTCAGATAAATTTCAAGTAAAGTGCAATACTTTTTGTTTAATGGATTTGTATCCATTATTGGCTGTAGAATTTCTAATAAGTCCAATTGTTTTACTCTCTTGATTCTATGTTGCATCGCTTCTTCGTGATCATAAATATAAACCTGACCAAATTGTGGTTTCTTTGAAATTAAACTTGGAGTAGCTCTGTCATATCACCTACAGTATGTCCATATATTCGATCTCTTTTTGCTGTTCCGTTATTTCACTGAGTAATTTCCATTTGTTACCACTAATGCGACCCTTACTATACTGCTCTGCATGTGTATCACGCCAGTGTTTTTGAACCTCTTTCTGACATTCTACTTTGTCTTCTACTCTGTGTTTTCTTCTTCTACTGTTTGTCTTTTATTTCTGCTTCTGCTTGGACCTGTTAGGTTTTCAATTCATCTCTTGGCACAAAGTCTTGTGTCATGGGACATGAAATGATCTCTCTGAAAATGTTTCGTCTTGCCTCTCTGAAAAAGTCTTATCTCATCCCAAGAATTTTTATATATATATATATATATATATATACACACACTAGGGGGCTTTGTCCCCTGCTCGCGTCGCTGTAATGCTGTGCTCTGTATAATTACGTGTTAATAATTTTACATTGTAGAAAGTGATTAGAAGATGGATAGAGATATATATTTAGTGGGATTTGCTTAGAGTCACTTAGTTTGATAATACAACTAAAGATTCTGACATTGTATAAACTACTTGAACTTATTAAAAAAAAGAGTTTACACAATCAAAAACAGTAAGAAGATTTTGATAATTGTTGGTCACTATTTAGTAACACAGGGCCAACACAGGACTTTTTACTTTTAATAAGTCTTATATAGGAAAGAGAACTTAAAGTGAATTATGCATAAAGGTATGTTTTTATGTACAATTCACAGAAACATTTTTATTTCTTGCAAGGTCTATGCAGTACTTTTTCTGAATTATGTAAAAATAAATAGATAAAAATAAACCTAAATTAGTGTAAGTGTCACTGGGCCAGGTACAATCCACTGTAGCTACAGGGCGTAGCCACAGCGATATGGTGCAAAGCATAAAAAAAACATGCAGCAGTCCCGAGTGTCAGACCATACTTCTCTGTTCTTCTTTTTTTTTTTTTATTCTCCTTTTACGAGAAATATATATATGCTTCAGTTTCTGCATAGATCAACATGGCAGTCAGTGAAACAATGGTGCAAGCCAAATTTCCTCCTCTAGAACAAATAGTGTAAACACATTTACTTTGGCAACAATGGTATTGTGGCCAGAGGAAGCAGACACTTCTTTTATCACCATATTGTGTGTGGATGAGATACTTTGACTGCTGAAGGCCTGTGCACTGGAGCTGGGGAGTCCTCTTCAACCTGAGCCTGGAACAGGGAAGAATCCCGAGGCTTTGGAAAACATCTTGCATCACCCCAGTCCCAAAGGTATCGCGTCCTAGTGAGCTGAATGACTTCCGGCCCGTTGCTGTGACGTCACATGTGATGAAGACCATGGAGCGGCTGCTGCTTCACCACCTGAGGCCACAGGTCCACCACGCCCTCGACCCTCTGCAATTTGCATACCAGGAGAAGGTGGGAGCAGAGGATGCCATCATCTATATGCTACACTGATCTCTCTCCCACTTGGACAGAGGCAGTGGCAACGTAAGAATTATGTTTCTGGACTTCTCTAGCGCCTTCAACACCATCCAACCTCTGCTGCTTCGGCCGGAGTTATACTTCACGTGACGCATGCTGCAACGGACGCTCCTGCTACGCAAGCGTTGTAGTGTTCATACTTGCGCGCGTACTTTACGTAAATCTGGAGGAATCCACCAGGTGGTAGTGCGAGATATTATCACGGTGAGAACATGTTCGGCTTCTCTGTGTTGTGAATTGCCTAGAACACATATTAAATTCCGATGACACCTTACCGCAGTATCTCTGAAAAGGATGTTTATTGATTAAATCCATTAATCCAGGGATGTGCCCATTCCAGCAAGCATTGGGCACAAGTGAGAAACAGTCCCTTGACGAGGCCTCAGCTCATCGCAAGGTGAATACAAGCACACACATACACTAGCGTCATTTAAGCGGCACCAATCCCCAAATCTGCATATCTTTGGAAGGAAACCGGAGCACAGTGCGGAATACAAGCAGGAAATACCAGCAACATAACTCCCTGTGAGACAGCAGTGCTATCGCTCCACCACCGTGACACCCCCATGTGTGTAATTATTAACAGTATTCCTTATTTAAATGAAATTATATGTAAAATGTAACATACACATTTTAATGCATTTCATCATGAAAGTGATATCAAGTATAAATCTAAAGATTCTAAATGTGCAGAGAGTTGGAATATCATACATTTAATTTGTTCTGTGTGGTGATCTATGGCTGCTTTCCGCTGCTGTCAGGTCCAAGAAGCTTGTAGCGATTACAAACTGGGATGATGTTTACGATGGTCTGCATTAATGATAAAGTAAACTACGAGGTTAAAGTGGACAATTCGAGATTAAGGCCGAAATTTCCAGTTTAATCACAAAATACACACTTTCACCGTGTCCTTTATTTTTTTCTCAGTGGCTCAAATATAATGCTATACTGTATATTATGTTGCTAATGTTAAGTTGCAAAAATAAAAAAAATAAAAAGACGGCACAAAAGATGGTATATAAAACTTTTAAAATGTATCGTATCATTATGTTTGGGAATATGCGACCCTTGAATATAAAAGCACCACGAATGCATCTGTATGTCGGCATTTTGCTTCACCACATCGAAGCATTCATCCCGTAGGATCTGCATAGAGGCTTTCTGTCACATGTAGATTGTAACAGAGACACTGACGTCACGTTCTGACTTTTAGCACACTATGCCCCCCGACTTTTTGCTGGTACTGCAACTCGCGCATACGTCGCGTTAATTTCTGAGGACCTGCTCAGAGGACGCGTGGGAACACGTGGCAGCCATGATGCGGGCGCGTACGCGTTCTGAGCGTGAAGTATAAATCAGCTCTTAGGGACAAGCTGACAGAGATGGGAGTAGATTCATACCTGGTGGCATGGATCGTGGACTATCTTACAGACAGACCTCAATATGTGCGTCTTGGGAGCTGCAGGTCTTACATTGTGGTCCGCAACACAGGAGCGCCGCAGGGGACTGTACTTTCTCCGGTCCTGTTCAGCCTATATACATCGGACTTCCAATACGACTCAGAGTCCTGCCACATGCAAACGTTTACAGACAACATCGTAGGCTGCATCAGGAGTGGGCAGGAGGAGGAGTATAGGAAACTTATCAAGGACTTTGTTAAATGGTGTGATTCAAACCACGTACACCTGAACACCAGCACAACCAAGGAGGTGTTGGTGGATTTTAGGAGGCCCAGGCCCCTCATGGACCCCGTGATCATCAGAGGTGACTGTGTGCAGAGGGTACAGACCTATAAATACCTGGGAGTGCAAATGGATGATAAATTGGACTGGACTGCCAATACTGATGCTCTGTGCAAGAGAGGACAGAGCCGACTATACTTCCTTAGAAGACTGGCGTCCTTCAATATCTTCAATGAGATGCTACAGCTGTTCTATCAGATGGTTGTGGCGTGTGCCCTCTTATACGCGGTGTTGTGCTGGGGAGGCTGAATAAAGAAGAGGGACACCTCACGCCTGGGCAAACTTGTTAAGAAGGCAGGCTCTATTGTAGGCACGGAGCTGGACAGTTTGTGTGGCGTACCGGCGGAGCGACGGGCACTGAGCAGGCTCCTGTCAATCATGTAGATTCCACTGCATCCACTGAACAGTATCATCTCCAGGCAGAGGAGCAGCTTCAGCGACAGATTGCTGTTACTGTCCTTCTCCACTGACAGACTGAGGAGATCGTTCCTCCCCCTGCATTTTTATCACTCTTTAATATTGTTTTTTATCAGTATGCTGCTGCTGGAGTATCTAATCTATCTATCTAATCTATCTAAGCAGGTGATAAATAACCATCAACAATAACCTGGAGCAGAATTTTCTGCCTTTTCTTTAAAATGCTAGTTTATAGCCCATTACAGTAAGCAACACACAGAAATGTTATTTCCTTTAGAATACTGAATTCTAGCCCATTACATAAGCCATCCCAGTTTGGGGTTTTCATAAGAAATGTAGTAATTTACTTAATAAAATGGACAGTAAAAGGTGTACTTCAGTTTAAAGTCTAAATATTCTCGACTGTAAAAGAAATTGTCATTTTTCACCCTCTGTTAGAGGTTCATATGGGGCTAAATCCACAGTAGAGGATCAAAAATCAAATCATAATATTTGACCTTGAAATAGTCTAAAACCGTACCCCACATGCCTATGTTTGAAAGTTGTCGTTTTAACCTTCCAAGAGTGGCTCTTAGAGGGCTAGGATCACTGGTAAAGAATCCAATCCCTCAAATATTATCATATTCATGATCAGCAATCACAAATTGTATCACGGAATGTCACTCCACATTGCCTGTATTACCAAGCCACATTTTTTCAAAGTTTTGTGAAAAGCAGTAACTTTTACCTGTCATATCCAATTAGGGGGTAACCCTTAGGGTCGGTTTATGTGGCATGCACCACCTCAAGTCATTCTGATCATATTTGCTGAAGGTGCCTACTGGTTTACTCTTTATCATGAGTATAATGTCCTGCACAAAATATTGTCGAGATATTGACTAAAAAGCGAGTGTTTTTCTGGGTTTAGAGGGTCCATTGACGGTACCCCAAAAAGCTTGACATCTTGCTTAACTAGACATCTAGATGAGTTGAACAGGATGTCATATGTGGTGGTTTCCATGTATTGGTGAGTCAAGAATGTTGGAAAAATGAGTGATTTTAACTTAATGTAGGAAAGAAGGGTTTGCCTTCTGTAATGCTGTAGTTAAAACAATGATAAAGGGGAATGCCAGATTAATGTAAGTTGAGTGAGGGCTCTCTGTGTCACATTCCAGCTGGGACCCTAGATGATGTATATAAAGATGTCTATTCAATTGATAAATGAGGTTCATAAATCTACAAAAGTCTACATTAAACACATTCACTTTGTTGTGATCACGGTTTGGTGTTAGACTTTCACAAATAACTCAAATAACAGAAGATAGCTAGATGGACAATAACCAACCACACAAATCCTACAATTACGAAAGCTTAGTTGAATTTTTTTCTCCTTACAGAAAAAGGCACATAACCTAAGTACCTACACTGGCTTACCTCCCTCCTGACAGAGTTTCTGTGTGTGTGCGCGCGCACTTTCTTACTGGTTATAGGAAGAAACTTAATAACAGCCATCACTTATCCTTAACAAGGCTACTACTTTTTAGTTACAGTTGCACCAATACTACAGTACGTTAGCTGGCTTTGTCAAAACTACTAAGTTGCAATTAATAGTTCTCAGAATCAAGGCAGGTGTAGTTATAGTTTTGGTGTATGCTATTTTTGTTCCTTTCTTGGTTGACTTTCTCAAGACAGATGGAATAATCTTCAGTGTGCTTTTTTTCTTTATTTTGAGAGCTTCTCTCCTCCTTCACCTTCTGGTTGTGGGTGGTTCTGCAGATTCTTTTGAGGTTCAGATACACTGTGTTGGTCCTGTTGTTGCTAGCAAATGTGACGTCTTCTACGGTAACCACTTACACCATCCTCCCTTTAATCGGAGTTCTTTAGTATGGTGTTGCCACCCCAAATATTGGAATGTCACTATCTGCTACCTCCAACCACGTAACAAAATCACTGTTTACTCCTTTTTTGTTAAGAAAACTTTGTCTTAACTGAAACACTCAAAAAAAAAAAAAAAAAAGAGAGACCCAGACTTTGCATTGTATAATTTATATACAACACAGAACACAATCCAGAAATAATAACTACAGAGTGGCCCAGATCTAATTATGCAGATCCAGATCGTCTGGATGACTTTGATTTATGCGGGGACGATTCCAGTTCGGCACGAAGACGATTCTTCATGTCGTCAGTTCGTACACTTCTCGATGGTCCGGGATTTTTTGGGTGATTTTCTATTTAATAAACTTAAATTTTATATATATGTATATGTGTATATGTATATATATATATGTGTATATATATGTGTATATGTATATAATAAAGTTCTCCAATTACTACTGGTAAGCTCACCTTTATTACCTTTACCGTTCCGAGATAATTTTTCACTCTGTTAGGGGCCTCCTTTGGGCTTGATTTCGTCCTCCCAATACGTCTATTGGCTTTGTTTTTTTTTTTCCCTTTGCACATAAGTGTTTTACTAGACTTTTCTTTTACACTTCTTTTGCTGTTTCAATGTATCTTTCACATTCTGTTTAGCATTATGCCATCGGTTCTTTCTGTCTCCTCAGTTTAGCGTTTTGCTAAACCTTTCTAGTTTTCCATCTTCTCTCTTTATGTTTTAGTGTTTTTTTTTTTTTTCTGTCTCACATCCATGTTCTCCACAGGCTTTTTCCCCATGTGCCTCTGCTCTCTTTTTTTTTTTTATCATTTGTCATTTTATATGTGAATATAACTGACACCCTTTCCAGGGATTGTTCCTGCTTTGTGCCCGATGCTTGCCAGGACAGGCTCCAGATTCCTCACAGCCCTGCTTTGGATAAGAAGGTTCAGAAGATGGATGGATGTGACTATATCGCATATGCAATTAGTGTAAATCAGGGTTTACTTTACAGGAATTCCCTTCATGTTTTCACTTACTGGCGTTTCTTTTGCCTTGCAGATTGCTCCATGAAACCCTTAAAAAATACTGTGGCCCTCCCATGACTGATTGCCCAGATTAAAGCTGTCCATCATCGTTGGACAACCTTAAATTATTTCTTTACTTTGGTTCATTTTATGAGGCATCATCAAGTTTATATGGAAATTCTTGAGAATTCTGGAACTCCTCCAAAACCAGGTAAAGGACATTTCACAATGGGTGAAGGGATGAGTGAACTTCAGGAATTTCCAGTGTGAATTAAATCTGTATATAATGCACTATCTTTAATAATCTGTCAAATGCATATGTTTTATGTTAATTGCTGACTCTAAGCCCACCACATTTCTTTTCATATAGCACTCCAAGCATTTGAAAGATTTACAAATAAAACATTAAAAAGTGCAAAATCTAAGCACATCTGCCTACTGTACATAAACATATAGAAATTATTAAATATAAACTCAGGTCAGCATAAAGTCCCTTGTTAACTTGTGGGGTCACTACAGAGTAGACCCTGAACTCAAAAATGACCAAGAGGAAATAAGATGGGACGTTTATTTTACTTGTTAAAAATATAAGGGATGATATAAATTCACAAAAGGAAAATAAACCAAAGAAAGCAATAATACAACTGTTGTGCTGGGCCACCAGACAGATTATCCCCCGCCTATCATATAGGGTACCTAAAGCACTGTCCCACTTTCCAGACCACACAAACATTGTTCTTTCTCCCTTCTCTGATCCATCTCGAACCCTTCACATCTCTCCTCCCTGCTTCTTCTCTACACCCAATTCCAAGCTTCCTGCTCTTGTAGAGGGAAGGAGTTGTTATGCCCCCTGTTGGCCCTGCTACTCCTGAGGCACACACTTGAATTGCATCCTGCATTCCTGCACCCAGCCTCCTTTTATAAGAGCCAGACACCCTACAAGTACTTTCTGACCAAATGGAAAGCAGGAGCCCAAAGACAAGGCACATTGTCCCCCTGCTGCCATCTGTCAGCTTAGAGGACTGCATGAATATTCTTGTCAACTGTGCTCAGCCTCCCTCCATTATTATATCATTCCCAGAGAAGAAGTTTCTTTACTTCCAGCATACTTACTTGCGTTCATTACTTCCAGCTCTGAGGTCTCTGCCACATAATAACCATGCCTGACTTTACACCCTTTAAAATAATAAGTAAGATTGAGCCAGCTAACAGCATAAGTACAGAATATGAAATATGAGGAAACTAAACTTTGGGCATCACAGTCCTTTATACTTGCCCTGTGTGAGTGACTGTCAGAGAGTATGAGGATTCTCCCAGTGCATGACTGATGTCCATCCATGGCCGGCTCCTGTCTTGCTCCCAATAGATGTGAGCATGAATTTTTTTATTATTATTTTTTTAATTTTATTGATTTTATTGCAATCATTCCGTACAAATCAATCAATTTTTACAAAAAGTAGGATTGAGAACAAGTCGACCCCCACCCCTGCGAGAGAGCCAGGCCAACGGAGTAAAACTCAAGGCTTGTAAACATACCTAAATTGATGAGTTTGATAACCCAATAGAGATGAATGGAGAAGAAAAAGAAATGCAGAAATAATTGCTTCCTCTGTGCTTTTAAGAGCTTATTCAAAAATATTACTGATTAGAGCCTGCTATCTGTACAGATCCTCTAACTGAGTATTTGATTTTTTCCAGTTTCAAATACTGTAGTATAAAACATCCCACTGACTTAAAAGAGGACAGTTTGGATTCTTCCAGTTTAGCAGAATAAGTCTGCGTGCCAAAAGTGTAGTGAATGCAATCCCAGTTTGTTTTTCCTTCTCCACTTTAAACCCATCTGGAAGAACCCCAAACACAGCTGTTAATGGGTTAGGAGGGATTTTGACACCAAGGCTGTCTGAAAGGTAATTAAAATTTTTGGTCCAGAATGACGTTAATTTGGTGCAGGCCCAGAACATGTGACCCAGTGAGGTTGGGACTTGATTGCAGCGTTCGCAGGTTGGATCATGCCCTGGAAACCTTTTGGAGAGTTTTAGTCGAGACAGATGTGCTCGATATATAATTTTTAGTTGCATAATTGTATGCTTTGCACATATGGAGCTCGAGTGAATTCTCTACATTGCTATTTTCCACTCCTTTTCTGATATATTGATTGAAAGATCTTTTTCCTAGTGTCCTCTTGGATCTTTGAAAGGGAGGGACTGTAAAATAATTTTATATATTGCAGAGATGGTGTCTGAGTCCTTGAAATTGAGCAATATTTTTTCCAGCTTGGACGAGGGTGCAAGATGAGGAAAATCGGGCAGGTTCTGTTTAACAAAGTTCCTGATTTGAAGATAGTGAAAGAAATGTGTAGCTGGAAAGTTAAATTTGGAATGTAATTGTTCATAGGATGCAAAGACATTGTCTATATAAAGATCTCTAAGCAAGTTAGTCACAAATTTTTTCCAGATATTAAAAATTGCATATGTTTGCAAAGGTTGAAAGAGGTGGTTCTCTTGCAGAGGTGCCACTGATAAAAGGTTCTCCATCTTATAATGCTTTCACTATTCTGAGTGAGTGAAGCACAATTGTGTTAGTAAATTGCAGATAACTTGCATTTATTGGGGTACAGAGCAAGGAATATAAAGAAGTACTGCAGGATTTTACTTCTTATTACGGACCAGGCATGTTCATCTATTTGTGTCCAGGTTTTTATAGCTTGTATGTTTGCTGCCCAGTAATAAAACTGAAAGTTGGGTAGAGCCATGCCACCTTCTGCCTTAGGTCTTTGTAGGGTCGCTCTTTGGATACGTTGATGTTTTGAGTTCCAAATAAATTAGGTTATTGTTGAATCTAATTGCTTAAAAATGATTTATTGATGTATATTGGAATGTTTTGAAATAAAAAACAGCGTTAATTCTTCCAGCTAGAGTGAGATAAAGGGTTGACCGTCTATGCAAGTCTTGCTTAATGCTTTCCATGCAGACGGTGAAATTTTGTTCATGAAGAGCTTTGTGTTTACTTGTGATGTTTACCCCGAGGTATTTAAACTGTTCTGCAATGATAAAAGGTAGGGGATCTAATCTAATATTATTTGCTTGAGAGTTCACTGGAAAGAGTTCACTTTTATTCAGATTAATTCTAAAACCAGAGATCTTTTGAAATTCTGTAAGTGCTGTTAAGACTGCAGGCACAGAATTTTGTGGGTCTAATATATACAGTACCCTATCATCTGCATATAGAGAAATTTTCTGTTCCAGTCCTTCTCTGATAATCCCCTTTATCTGATCAGCATTTCGACAGTGAACTGCCAGTGGTTCAATGGCAATTGCAAACAGCATCGGTGACAAGTGGCATCCTTGTCTGGTACCTCGTTCTAGTTTAAAGTAGTCTGAGCAAATGTTGTTGATACAAATTGAAGCTTCTGGATTGGTATACAGTAGTTTGATCCATGCACAAATGTGAGTGTGAATTTGAAAAATTTAGTTTAGACAATAGATGGGAGCTTTATCTCAAAACTTAGAGTTTAAGTAAGGAAGCATCAGGCTCAATCTT
Source organism: Polypterus senegalus (assembly GCF_016835505.1). Taxonomy (NCBI): domain Eukaryota; kingdom Metazoa; phylum Chordata; class Cladistia; order Polypteriformes; family Polypteridae; genus Polypterus; species Polypterus senegalus. The sequence goes on from NC_053154.1 coordinate 89,126,302, forward strand.
AAGTGTATTTACCAAATTAAAAGATGTAGGAAAGCTGCTGATCAAGCGGTAGGAATTCAGGAGTATAAAAAGGATTGCCATTACTGAAAAAGAGCAAATGATGTGCTGTAGCAGACGTACAAAATGAAAACGGTATTGATATTCGAACAGCAAAAGGCTTTGAATCATGTAGACATTGGGCAAGAGTAATTTGCAAAGTAGCAGCAAATAGAAGAAAATTGTAAAATCCCAAATTTTTGTTGTTGTGCTGCACCACCTGAAATTCATGAAAGTGTTCAAAAGGAAAAAATGTGTGTGCAAGATTTTTATTTTTTATGTTAAGAAAGCACGTTGTTGATCATTGATGATCTGCACTCACCATGTACAGGTAGTTTATAGTTTGTCATTTATTTCCTGACATATGTGCTTAAATGAATTTGGCACAGTGCTGGCTGTTGCTCATGTGTGCTGTCAACATAAAGTTGCTTGTTAGAGAACATAACTGTTGCCAGGAGCACTCCACATTATGGGCTTTTAGGAGCCACACCAGCATGATAGGCAGGCACTCACGTTCGTATTTCTGGAGAACATTTTCCTGCAGACAGGGAAATAAATGCTTTGCTCAAAAGGTGAGACCATAAACTTTGTAAGTGCCCAATATCCTTATACAAGAAGTTACTGCTACATTTTCTAAACTTCTCAATATACATTAATGAAATGTACACACATTTAGGAAATTATGTACTGTATATGCTTAATGCAGTTTGCATCTGCATTATGCCCTTAAGGAGAACATCTTCTTTAAAATAATGTCTTACTGTAGCTCATCGTTTTGGAAAACTGGGTACTGCTTTATTCACAACAGTACAGAATTGGATCTCAGAAGTTTACTGAAGTATTTTTTTAAATAATATGTATCATTTATGCTGTATTATTTAAACACCCTGCTAGTTTAAAAATCACCTTAGTTCCCTGTGTTTGCATCAGTTTGAGGAAGTGTTCTTGAATGAAACAGACTTCACACACCTCATAACAACGTTGCTTTGTTTTAGGTCTATAAAACTGAAACAGCTCTACTAGACATGGCCAGGGAAGTACAGTGTCTGCTTTATAAAGTCTTTTGCCATTTTACCTGAGCCTTCAACTGCATCCAACAATGCACAGGCATCTCGGAAACATAAAGGGACTGCGCATGAGATTTAAGATGGAGGCTTTTACAGTTCACACTCGTTTCATGGCCAATGCACTGGGCCATTATACTGTGATATACTGGAATGCATGGCCATTATGTTACTAATTAAAACACTTCACACTCCTAGATCATGACCTACAAACACCACATGCTTTCTATACGCTGTGCTTTTTGAATATATTAAATCAATTGTAGTTTATAATGATCCACCTTAAAAAAAAAAAAAGTAATAAAGTAGAATTATTACTAAGTACTGTATTTTTAAATAGTTATTATTTGCATTTAAAAATTCTTTAAAAGGGGCAATTCCCTACATAATCTACTCGAGCACAATAATTGTATTTTTTTTTTTTACTTAACATAATTGGTAGCTTACTTTCTCTGTTTTACACAAAGGCGCCTCTTTCAGTGGTTCATCGTCTGCTTGTAATCTAAAAAGCATATCACCTGTTGTAACCTCTTGGTAGGTTTGATCTGCTAACTTATTTTTCAATATCTAAGTGCCACATAGCCAGTTAAATTAAAATATTCTGCTCACTTACAGGTATATTGGTATATTGTGTCATCTTTTTTTAGCAGCATTATCTTATGGTCATTTCCACTTGACAGAACCAATCAGTGACTGTTAAACAGATATGAGCCTTGACTAAAATACCGTATTTCAGCATTATTGGACAAAGAATCAAATACCTATCTATCCATTCAAGCCCACCTCATTCACCTTGGGGGGTCAGGTAGGCTGGAGTCGGTCCTCACAGCGTTTGGTAAAAGTTTGGGCTGAACACCAGTTACATTACCCGATGATTACTGCAAATGCAGAGAACGTTCTTAAAGGATAAGTTTGGTATTTTCAAGTCAGACATTATTTCTTCACAGACATATACTGTATGCATTTGCCACACAAAATTGTGTTCTGAAGTTAAGCATTTTCTATAAATTAAAAAAAAAAACTACATAGTCTATAAATAAAAAAAAATAAAAAAAAAAAAACCTCCATAGCCAGTCCTGGTGTTTTTATACATGGTACAAGATCACCACCAGAAAATAAAACGCTAAAAACATACTAAGATAATCATTTTCATGTTATAGCATATTCCTGATGCTACTTCCCTGAAGGTAAGAATATGTTTTCTATTCATTATTGTTATTGCATTGGCATTCATGGGTGGAGATCCTACTTAAATGCAGAAGTAAATCGACACGATGCCAAGTACGAGGCACAAATAGTTCAGTGTGATTCTGTCTTTCGAGATTAAACCAAGCCCTGGGGGTGAAAGGCAGCTGCAGAAAAAGACCAGCAGTAAGCTGGCGCACACAGCTGGTCGTCTTTTAAAAAGAATGAATATCTTAATATTGGTGGGGTTTTTTTTGTCCAAAAAGGGCATTTATACACAATTTTACAATGTTTGTGCAATCACAAGATGTGGATCAATACTTGAAAAATGGACATATTGTGTAGGTTTTCAGGTATTTGTTTCCCAAGTGTCCCCTGCCCTATAAAGTCCCATTATAAAGCACCAGGACTGGCCATGTATTTTTATTAAACTTACAAAAAACACCCAACTGTAGAACACACTTTTTGCGTTTAATTTTAAGAAGAAAAAAAGTGAAGGCAGTTTCACTAATCCTAAATCAAATTTTAATAATGAGGCCAGTGCAATGCATGTCCTGTTGGATGCTGGACCTTTTAGATGATGGTTTGGAAGAGCCAGTTGTCTATGAGGGCTACGTCTGCAGGAGATGCCAGCTAATCCAGCACCTCGAGCTCAGGGTCGCTGAACTGGAAGAGGAGCTGGCTGGCCTGCGTTGTAGTAGAGAATTAGTGGACTTGGCACAGGTGTTCTTTAGAGAGATATTGCACACCACCAAGGTGGCACAGGAGGAGATTCCAGACCAGACAGGTAGAAATAGGTGGGACACGGTCACAAGGCATAAGGTAAGGATGCACACTGCCCGGGTGCATCAACCCCAGAATTAGAAGAGTTAAACTGTTATCATGTCCCTGCGGCGCTGGACGGTGTCTCTGATGATGCTGAGGTGGTAGGCAGGGATGACGAGCCCCAACGGGCCACCTCAAAACCAGTTCCCAGAAAGAGAGCGGTAGTGATAGTTGGACTCAAATCATTAGTGGGATCAAAGCGCAGGTGTGCTCCAGAGACAGAGTCTTGCACGGTGTGTTACCTTCCAGGTGCACAGGTGGGGGACCTCCCTGGAAGGGTGGATAGGCTCTTGTCCAGAGCGGGGGTGGATCCAGTTGTCATTGTCCATGTTGGAACAAATGGCATACATAAGGGTTGTCTGTCAGTTCTACGGTCCAAATTCAAAGAGTTAGGTGCCAAGCTGAGGAGCAGAACTGACGAGGTAGTCTTCTCTGAAGTTCTGTCAGTCCAGGTAAGATTGAGGAGATTAGAAGACTTAACATGTGGCTCAAATCTTGGTGTGGGATAGAAGGGTATAGGTTTATGGGGCATTGGGACTCCTTTTGGAACAGATGGTACCTGTTCCGCCATGACGGGTTACATCTGAACCGGAGGGGCACCAGTGTATTGGGGGGGCATATGACTAGGCTAGTTGAGGACTGTTTAAACTAGGGAATGGGGTGCAGGGAGTTTAGGATACTGTCCTATTCTGTGATATCATCTACCGTTAAATTCTGCTACATCTAAAATTTTTATTTGTATACTGTATTGAGGATTTGTTCTGTTCTGTGTATTGTATTGTATTGACCCCCTTCTTTTTGACACCCACTGCATGCCCAGCCTACCTGGAAAGGAGTCTCTCCTTGAACTGCCTTTCCTGAGGTTTCTTCCATTTTTTCCCTACAAGGGTGTTTTTGGGAGTTTTTCCTTGTCTTCTTAGAGAGTCAAGGCTGGGGGGCTGTCAAGAGGCAGAGCCTGTTAAAGCCCATTGCGGCACTTCTTGTGTGATTTTGGGCTATACAAAAAATAAACTGTATTGTATTGGATTGTAGGACAAGCCAGTTTTAGATTTATGCATGGAGGAACAAATAATGGTGCAGAAATAAAAATACATAGTAATGTAAATCTGGAGTTGGTGCTGTATGTAGCAGAGCATAATTATGATATTATAGCAATAATGGAAACTTGGCTAAATAACAAAGATGGGGATGAGTGTAACATAGAGGGGTACACATTTTTAGGAAGGATAGACAAATAGCAACCCTTCCTTTTCTGTTTTAAGTCCTCTTCAGTTGGACAATGAGCCCCATCTTAGTGAGGACATGTGGCTTCGTCTGAAAAGTATTAGTGTAAGAGGTCTAATTTCAGAAGTGTGTTATAGACCACCCAATTCAGACAGTAATTTCAACACACATCTGTTTATTAATATCAAAAAGGAAAGTTTACAGGGAGATATTATAGTCATGGCGAAATTTAATTACCCAAATATTAACAATCCATAACCTTGCAGATGGAGGAGCACAAGAGCAGGAGTTTCTAGAAGTAATCAGTGACTGTTTTTTAACACAGTATGTTAAAGCACCAACACGGGGGATCATCTTCTTCCTTCTTTCTGTACTCTGCATCTTGTTCCGTTACACCCATCACTTACATGTCCTCTCTCATCATATCTATAAACCTCCTGTTATTCCTCTTTTGCTCATGAGAACATGAGGGCAACCATTAAGAAGGATATCAGGGAGTCTAAAAGACAGTTGGAGAGGAATATAGCATTTAATGTGAAAGAAGACCCCAAGAGATTCTTGTATTTTAGTAGCAAAAGAACAGTTAAGGAGGAGGTCAAGTTCATCAGGAATAGTAAAGGGGAATTAAAAGATACAGACAATGAAATAGCAGATGCCCTAAACTTACATTTTTCTGAGGTGTTTACAAGTGAGCAAGTGGATAACCTGCCAGAGGTAAACGCAACTACTAAGGAGGTACTGAGGGATTTGGAAATTGTAGAGGGAGAAGTGCTGCTCAGATTAAATAAGATGAAATCAAACAAATCAAAAGGACTAGATAATATTTATCCTCGTATTCTTAAGGAGGCTAGTGAGTACATATATAAACCAATGACACATATTTTTAGGAAGTCACTGTGCACTGGAGAGATTCCAAAGGACTGGAAAATGGCAAATATCATCCCATTATATAAAAAGGGTGACGGGTCATATCCAAGCAACTATAGGCCAGTAAGCTTAACAAGCATCACAAGAAAATTAATGGAAGGAATTATTAAGGATAAGATTGAACAACACATGGCAAGGACAGGAGTTATTCTGAACAGTCAGCATGGGTTCAGAAGAGGGAGGTCGTGTTTTACTAACATGCTGGAATTCTATGAGGAGGCAACAAAAGGATGTGATCAAAGTGGAGCTTATGATATTATTTATCTGGACTTTCAGAAAGCATTTGATAAGGTGCCACATGAGAGGTTGGGCATCAAGTTAAAAGAAGTGGGAGTTCAGGGTGATGTTTTTAGATGGGTGCAGAATTGGCTCAGACACAGGAAGCAGAGGGTGATGGTATGAGGAACCTCATCAGAACTGGCCGATGTTAAGAGTGGTGTTCCACAGGGGTCAGTGCTAGGGCCGCTGCTATTTTTAATCATTTTTGTAAATGATTTAGATAGGAATATAAGTAACAAGCTGGTTAAGTTTGCAGATGATACCAACATAGGTAGATTAGCAGATAACTAGGAATCCGATATATCATTACAGAAGGACTTGGATAGCATACAGGCTTGGGCAGATTTGTGGCAATTGAAATTTAATGTCAGTAAATGCAAAGTACAGGGTGGCCCACGAAAAAGTAGCCCGCCTTCCTGCCAGAGTGGCGCGCCGATTGACTACCCTCATCACGAAAGCTGTGTAGACGTAGTGCAAACATGTGAGTACGAGCTGAGTGACGTATTCCATTCCACAAAGAAATCATTTTCAGCACTTTCTGTAAAGAGTGAGTAAAGATTTTTGCATTTGAAGTGCTTTCTTTATGGAAGGGCGCCTTTTTTCACCAGGGAGGCGGGCTACTTTTTCGTAGGCCACCCTGTATTACACATAGGAAGTAAAACTCTTAGGTTTGAATACACAATGGGCGGTCGGAAAATCGAGAGTACATCTTATGAGAAGGATTTAGGAGTCCTAGTGGACTCCAAGCTATCAACTTCCATTCAGTGTTCAGAAGCCATTAAGAAGGCTAACAGAATGTTAGGTTATATAGCACGATCTGTGGAGTACAAGTCCAAGGAGGTTATGCTCAACCTTTATAATGCACTGGTGAGGCCTCATCTGGAGTACTGTGTGCAGTTTTGGTCTCCAGGCTACAAAAAGGACATAGCAGCACTAGAAAAGGTCCAGAGAAGAGCGACTAGGCTGATTCCAGGTCTACAGGGGTTGAATTATGAGGAAAGATTAAAAGAGCTGAGCCTTTACAGTTTAAGCAAAAGAAGATTAAGAGGTGACATGATTGAAGTGTTTAAAATTCTGAAGGGAATTAGTACAGTGGATCGTGACTGGTATTTTAAAATGAGCTCATCAAGAACAGTTGGAAACTGTTAAGGGTAAATTTCGCACAAACATTAGGAAGTTTTTCTTTACACAAAGAACGATAGACACTTGGAATAAGAGACCAAGTAGTGTGGTAGACAGTAAGATGTTAGGGACTTTCAAAACTCGACTTGATGTTTTTTTTTTTGGAAGAAATTAGTGAAATAGGACTGACAAGCTTTGTTGGGCTGAATGGCCTGTTCTCGTCTAGAGTGTTCTAATGGTAAAATGCATATATAACATGCTTGTGAAGCAATAACTTTTGACTTGAAAAATACTGAACATATCCTTTAAAAGGTAAATGTGATATTCTCTGCTATACCAACACATTTCAAAGTAGAAATAAAAGAAACCTAAATATTATCAGAAAAAACTCCCTTCCATTTAGGTACACATGTAAGGTCTATAAATGACTACTACATTGTACCCAATTCTGTATTAATGTCTAATATTAACACTTCAAAGAACGTAAATTACATATTTAATAAATTATCTTGAAGTTCTTTATAGAATAAATCATTTCTGGGAAGCCTTCTTGACCAGTGCATTCATAATTTGTGATAGAAGATAAAACCATTTGGCAGCAGTATCAGTGTCACTATGCCACGTCTCAGTAAAGCAACAGAGATCAGACATTGTAGTTAGTACATCATTTACCAGAACTGTCATATTTCTTACAAAGTGCAGAGTTTTAAACTGATACAACTTACTGAGAATGTCTTTCTGCTTATTTTTTATATGACAGACATTACTGATTGATTTTAGATGTGAATGAAATGCTGAGGGGTGGTGTGGTCCTTAGTGAAGCTGCCTCAGTTGAAATGTTGTCAGTATGGAGTTTGTGTAGTCTACCGGTCCTGCCTATGCTCGATGCTAGTGGAGCAGAAACAGCTGAGATGAAGCATATTTAATGTCTAATTTGTTGTCTGCAATTTAAAATCACAGCACTGTAGCCTCGATGAATAGAGTGGAGACCTCCTGTCCGAAAAATTACACTTTATTTACAATTCTTTCTGTTCTTTCAAATGCACACCTGGTCAAGACTGCATCACCAGTAAATTAGTCTCAACATAGGATATTCTGGATTCACGTGGATATCCTTCTCTTCTTGTACTGATGGGCTTATACACCTTAGAATTCTAACATTCCAACTATGTAACTGGAAATGAGAAGCACTTTAATGTCCTTGTCAGGAGGCATACTGATGCTTACTGATTACGTAGATGCTGACAGTTTCTGTTTTCACATCTTAGAATGATCAGAATTTTTCTGCTATCATTTTTGTATATAATACTGATGCTGTGGATTTTGACCATGCCAAAACTATTGGTGGGGCCTGAAATTGAATAAACATAACTTAAATTATGCCCATAAACTCGGTCAGTCCAAAGGTTAATATGCCTTATGGTCACTTTAAGAAATGCCCAAGAACACAAAAAACGACAAACGAGTGGCAACCAATCAGTCCATCAAGCCTGTTTTTTTTTAATAGCTGTGCTGTCCCAATATCTTGTCCAAATTCTTCTCAAAGGTTGTCAAGGATTCTGCTTCAACTAAATGTCTCAGTAGTTTTTTTCCAGACTCCCACAGCCCTTTGTGTACAGAAGTACTTCCTGGCTTCAGTTTTAAATGCACTGGAGTAAGTGATTCACCCTTAAACTGAAAGAAACTTGCTGGATTTATTTTATCAATGCCTCTGAGGATTTTAAATAACTGGATTTGGTCCCCATGCAGTCTCCTCTGCTTGAGACCAAACTGGTTTAATTCTCTGAGTTTGTCACAGTAGGACATGTCCTTAAGTCCTGGGGTGCTCTTGGTTGTTCTCCTCAACACAGCTTCAAGTTATGCTATGTCTTTCTTGTAGCATGGTGACCAGAACTGCACACAGTACTACAGATGCAGTCTGTCTTACTGCTGCATTATATAGTTTGAGAGTAACGACCCTTGAGTTAAATTCAATAGTTTTTATGTTATAACCTTATTGATTTTAATTAAAAGCAAATAACAATCCACACAATCAAATCAAACTTAAAACCGAAATTCAACCCCCACACAAAAAGAAAGTGAGGAGAGCCAGTCAAAAAAGCAAATCTTTGAAGCAGCAAGAAAGGAAGCGTATCCTTTTCCTTGATGTAAAGTATTCTAAATTGTTATTGGTTAGATTCTGCCATATTTTTAAAAAGTTTTCAACAGACCCTGTGATTTTTTTCAGATAGTATTGGACATCACTTACCCAGTGACGTCAAGTTGGTGGGTTGGGATTTTTCCATTTGAGCAAGAAAAGTCTATGTGCTAGTAGTGAGGTAAAGGCAATTAGAGTTTGTTTGTCATTCTCTCCTTTAAGCCCATCTGGGAGTCCACCAAACACAGCTGTTAATGGGTTAGGAGGGATTGTGACACCAAGGCCGTCTGAAAGGCATTCACAGTTTTTTGTCCAGACAGGAACTAGATTGCAAAATTCACAGGATGAATCTTGCCCAGGAAACATTTTGGACAGTTCTAATCAAGATAAATACACTTGACAGAAAAATTTTAAGTTGAATAATTGAGTGCTTTGTACATATGCAGCTAAGAGTGTATTCTGTGCGTGGCTGCCTTCCATTCCTTTTCTGATATATTAAGTGAAAGATCTTTACCTTATTGTACCCTGGGATCTTTGAATGGAACAGAGTTTAAAATATTTTTAAAATATTAGTGGTGTAGTGGAAGCTAGGTTAAGAAGTGAGGTGATGATTAGTGAGCAGCAGTATGGTTTCATGCCAAGAAAGAGCACCACAGATGCAATATTTGCTCTGAGGGTGTTGATGGGGAAGTATAGAGAAGGCCAGAAGGAGTTGCATTGTGTCTTTGTGGACCTGGAGAAAGCATATGACAGGGTGCCTCGAGAGGAGTTGTGGTATTGTATGATGAAGTCGAGAGTGGCAGAGAAGTATGTAAGAGTTGTACAGGGTATGTACGAGGGAAGTGTGACTGTGGTGAGGTCTGCGGTAGGAGTGACGGATGCATTCAAGGAAGAAGTGGGATTACATCAGGGATTGGCTCTGGGCCCTTTCTTATTTGCAATGGTGATGGACAGGTTGACAGACGAGATTAGACAGAACTCCCTGTGGAATATGATGTTTGCTGATGACATTGTGATCTGTGGCGATAGTAGGGAGCAGGTTGAGGAGACCCTGGAGAGGTGGAGATATGCTCTAGAGAGGTCAGCTGGGGCTGGAGGTGGCAGAGTTAAAGATGCTAAGATTTGCATTGGGTGTGACGAGGATGGATAGGTTTAGAAATGAGTACATTAGAGGGTCAGCTCAAGTTGGACAGTTGGGAGACAAAGTCAGAGAGGTGAGATTGCGTTGGTTTGGACATGTGCAGAGGAGAGATGCTGAGTATATTGGGAGAAGGATGCCAAGGATAGAGCTGCCAGGGAAGAGAAAAAAAGGAAGGCCTAAGAGAAAGTTTATGGATGTGGTGAGAGAGGACATGCAGGTGATGGATGTCACAGAACAAGATGAGGAGCACAGAAAGATATGGAAGAAGATGATCTGCTGTGGCGACCCCTAACGGGAGCAGCCGAAAGAAGAAGAAGATGATTTGCTATCAGGTTCTTCTTGACTGATCAATATTTCTTCTGGAATAGAAAAGTGGAAGGTGAGGAAAATTGGGCAGGTTCAGTTTAGCAAAGTTTCTAGCTTGAAAGTTTTGTGGAAAAATCATGTTGATGAGAAGTTAAATTTTTAGCTTAATTGCTTGTAGGATGCAAAAACATTATCTATGTACAAGTCTCTAAATGTTTTAATTCCAGATATTTTTAAGCATTAAATGCTGTGTGTGTTTGAGAAAAAAGTGGTTGTCGTGTAGAGATGCAAAAGATAAAAACTTCTCTGTCTTAAAGTGTTTCATACATTGATGCCATATTCTGAGTGGATGAAGGGCAATTGGATTGTTAGTGTAATGAAGATAATTTGTATTTGCTGGGACACAGAACAAGCAATAAAGAGAAGTACTGCAAGATTTTATTTCTGTTGCAGACCAGGCTTGTGTATATTCACTGATTTGTGTCGATGTCCAGGTCTTTTTGGCTTGTATATTTGCTACACAGTAATAAAGTTGAAAGTTAGGTAGTGCCAGGTCCCCTTCTGCTTTAGGTCATTGTTTGAATGCATGGATGTTTTGAATTCCAAATAAATGAGGTTACAATTGAATCTAATTTCTTAAAAAAAGAATTGTTAATTTATATGGGGATGTCTGAATGAGAAAAATAAGCTTGGGAAGGATGTTATGTTAATAGTGTTGATTGTCCCTGCTAATGTGAGATGGAGGGCCGTCCATCTGTTCACACCTTGTTTAATTTTTTCAATGCAGACGACAGCATTTTGTTGATAAAGAGCTTTATATTTACTTGTGCTATTTAGCCCTAGATATTTAAACTAATCTGCTAGGATAAAAGGGAAGATGTCCAGTCTAGTATTGTGTGCTAGAGAGTTCACTGAAGAAAGCACGCTTTTATTTAAATTAATTTTGAGTCCAGATATCTTTTGAAAATCTGGTAGTGATTTTAGGACTGCTGGCACAGACGTTTGTGGGTCCGATCATATACAGTCATGTGAAAACATTAGGACACCCTTTGAAAGCATGTGGTTTTTTGTAACATTTTTAATAAATGGTTATTTCATCTCCGTTTCAACAATACAGAGAGATTAAAGTAATCCAACTAAACAAAGAAAACTGAAGAAAAGTCTTTTCAAGATCTTCTGTAAATGTCATTCTACAAAAATGCCTATTCTAACTGAGGAAAAAGATAGGACACCCTTGCCCCTAATAGCGAGTGTTACCTCCTTTGGCTGAAATAACTGCAGTGAGACGGTTCTTGTAGCCATCTACCAGTCTTCGACATCGGTCTGAGGAAATTTTACCCCACTCCTCAATGCAGAACTTTTTCAGCTGTGAGATGTTTGAGGGGTTTCTTGCACGTACAGCCCTTTTCAAGTCACCCCACAGCATCTCAATGGGATTCAAATCTGGACTTTGACTTGGCCATTCCAGGACTCTCCATTTCTTCTTTTCAGCCAATCTTTGGTTGATTTACTAGTATGTTTTGGGTCATTGTCATGTTGCATGGTCCAGTTCCGCTTCAGCTTTAATTTTCTAACTGATGGTCTCACATGTTCTTCAAGCACCTTCTGATACACAGTAGAATTCATCGTGGATTCTATGATGGTGAGCTGACCAGGTCCTGCTGCAGCAAAGCAGCCCCAAACCATGACACTTCCACCTCCATGCTTCACAGTTGGTATGAGGTTCTTTTCTTGGAATGCTGTGTTTGGTTTACGCCAAACATGTCCTCTGCTGTTGTGTCCAAATAATTCAATTTTGGACTCATCTGTCCAAAGAACATTATTCCAGAAGTCCTGGTCTTTGTCAACTTTATCTCTGGCAAATGTCAGTCTGGCCTCGATGTTTCTCTTGGAAAGCAAAGGTTTCCTCCTTGCACACCTCCCATGCAAGTTAAACTTGTACAGTCTCTTTCTGATTGTAGAGGCATGTACTTCTACATCAACAGTAGCCAGAGCCTGCTGTAGTTCTCGAGATGACACTTTAGGGTTTTTGGAGACCTCTTTTAGCATCTTGCGGTCTGCTCTTGGGGTGAACTTGCTGGGGCGACCAGTCCTGGGCATGTTGGCAGTTGTTTTGAAAGCCCTCCACTTGTAGACTATCTTCCGGACAGTGGAATGGCTGATTTCAAAATCTTTTGAGATCTTTTTAAATCCCTTCCCAGACTCATAGGCTGCTACAATCTTTTTTCTGAAGTCCTCTGACAGCTCTTTTGTTCTCACCATGGTGCTCACTCTCACTTCAACAGTCAGGAGCACACCAAACTAAATGTCTGAGGTTTAAATAGGGCAAGCCTCATTCAACATGCAGAGTAACGATCTACTAATTATGTGCACCTGGTGTGATATACCTGTGTGAGATCTGAGCCAATTTAAGAGGGAATACATGTGAGGGTGTCCTATCTTTTTCCTCAGTTAGAATAGGCATTTTTGTAGAATGACATTTACAGAAGATCTTGAAAAGACTTTTCTTCAGTTTTCTTTGTTTAGTTGGATTACTTTAATCTCTCTGTATTGTTGAAACGGAGATGAAATAACCATTTATTAAAAATGTTACAAAAAACCACATGCTTTCAAAGGGTGTCCTAATGTTTTCACATGACTGTAGGGATATTTTCTGTTCAAACCCTTCTCTGAGAATCCCCTTTATCTCTGATGCATTTCGAATGTAAACAGCCAGTGGCTCAATGACGAATGCAAAAAGCATTGGTGATAGGGGGCATCCTTAGTGAGTACTGTGTTCTATTTCGAAGTAGTCTGAAATTTGTTGTTAACAAAGAGTAGTTTAATCCATGCACATATGATTGGGCAAACCCATATTTGCGCAATGTGGTGAATAGGTAGTCCCATTCAACCAAGTCAAATGGTTTTTCTGCATCCAAACATCGTAAGATCTCTGGAGTGTTAGATTTAATGGGTGAATATATTATATTAAACAAATGTCAAAGATTAGAAACTAAATGTCTACCTTTCATAAATCTGGTTTGGTCTTGTGATATTACCGAAGAAGTTTTACTATGTTGTGATCACTGCTGCTTGAAGTATCTAACTTCTGTTCTTATTATTGTGTCTGCCTTGTGGTAAACACTGAAGTCTTATTCTGTTACATTAGCTCTGGTGCATTAGCTACAGTATGTGTAAAGCTGTTGCTCTGGATATGAATATGTTAGATAGACAAATTGAATCATACACAGATATGTCTATGTGTAAAAACAGACCATCTCACAGTTCTGAGCAGCAACGCACATTTTCTATAATGAGTATGCACTTCTGTTCAGGTGCCATCAACTAACTCGCTTACAGTAACTTTAACAGCAGTGAAACATTTGGCTGAAATCTCTTAATGTGGAATATTTTCATGGAGAACTTAATTTTCTTTTCTTTCATTCTGAAGCTGAGTTAGACTAAATGAAATGTTATAAGCTGAAATGGCAACTTCATCATAGGGAGTAAGGTAACTTCATGTCACACACAAGTTTGTGACAGCATTGCCCTGTCACAGACCATTATTACAGCTCCAGTTAGTTAAGAGCATGGAAGATGGAGGACCACCATTTTGAGGAGCAAACAAGCTGAATAAAAAGGATGCTGCCCAGCAATGACCTTTTGAATTCATATTTCAACATATTCTTTTACAAACCCAATAATGTATAATTTATAATTCCATTTTCACACCCATATTTTGCTTTAGGAGCTTTCAGGAGGTATAAAGGGTGAATTAGGGTATTAGGGGTTCCTGGACTCCTCAGGACCACCTGTATTTCACATCCTGAACATTTAGGATGGGTAATCATCATAGTTACCAGGTAAACTATAAATATTACAGAAGACACAATTTCAGAATCAGTATTCATGTCATTGGCCAGGGACAGTAAGGTGTGCAAGGAATTTGTCCTGATTGTATTGGTGCAACAAACAAGGACAACACAGAATATAAAATACAAATATTAAAATATAAAATGATAAAATATGATGCAGCATACTAAAAAATAAAGAGATAATGGGGTTAAAATGTCCAGGCAGGCTAATGTACTGTACAAGTATAAGTAGATACTGAACAGAAGCTCCGACCTGAATAGTAAGAATAACTGAACATGGAAAAGAACTGTTTAGGTGACGTGTTGTTTTAGCTTTCAGTGCATGAGGATGTTTGCTGGAGGGAAGTCTTTAGAACAGCTGATGTCCTGCGTGAGTCAGATCAGCAATGATCTTTGCAGCCACTCTTCCTTACTCTGGACTCATACAGGATTTGGATGTTGGGTAGGTTTCAGCCTATGATCCTTTCACAGGCTTTGATCATGCATTGCAAATTGACCTTAGTGTGAACAGAGGCACCTAACAAGACAAGTATAGAGGAGGAAAAAAAGGAACTCGATGATGGCTGTGTAGAATTGGACCAATTTTGCTTGAGGGAGATTGAATTTCCTCAGCTGACGCAAAAATAATAATAATAATAATCTAATAATACATGTGATGTTATTTTCCCACTTAAGGTTTTGCGACAGCACAGTGCCCAGAAAACTAAATTATTCTGCCATTCTAATGACTGAGCCATTTATAGCAAGTGATAGTAGAGAAGGTGAAATCTATGATCATCTCCTGAATTTTTGATTTATTTTTTTTTTTTTAAATGTTAAGGTCCAAATTATTATGGCTGCACTACAATATCAGAAGTTCTACCTTTTGTGTGACGCCTATTAGTGTTATATCATCTGCCAATTTAAGAAGTTTGACAGACGAATCGCCAGAGATAATCATTTGTATAAAGTGAGAAGAGTAGTGGGAAAGGACACATACGTACATCCCCGCGGTGCACCTGTGCTAAGGGTTAATGGGTCAGACGTGTGTGTGCCCAAGCGCAAGTACTGTTTCCTATCGGTAAGAAAGTCTGCAATCCAATGGCAGATTGGAATGAGCAGGTTGAACTTGGGGGCATATTTCTTATCTAGGAGCTCTAGGATGATTGTATTGAAACCAAGAGCTCTGGCTTATCAATACGTTGGTAAATAAAGCTCAGACCTAAATTCACTGCGTCATCCACAGACCGGTTGAAGTTGTATGTAAACTGAAATGGGTCCAGGAAGTCTTTTGTAGCACAGAGGTTAAAGGTACTGGTCTGGCTTGTGACATTTGATATTTTTGCTACTGAAAAGATGCTGGAAATCTTAAAGCAGGCAGGAACAGTGCACAGGTTCAGAGATTGAATGAAAATGTCTGCAAATACTGTAGACAACTGGTCTGCACAGTGTTTTAAGTGTGGAAGAGGAAATAAGGTCCTGGCCTGCAGCTCTTTTAAAATTTTGCTTTTTGAATAAGCTGCAGACATCTTTGCAGTGGTAACAGGAAGGAGAAGCTGAGAAGAAGAGAAGTGTTGAGTAGTAACAGTGAGACCATCAGGTAGATTTATGTCCCATTGTCTTTAAAAGCAACCATAAAGCTGTTTAACTGATTAGCTAGACTGGGATCATCAAAATTGCTTGATGTTTGCATCTTGTAGTTAGTGACATGTTTAAGGCCTCTCCAGACTGAAGTGCTGTCGTTTGCAGACAATTGTTCCTGCAGCTTATTTGAGTATTTTCTTTTCACACCTTTGATCCCTTTCTCCAAGATATATTCGGCTTTCCTGAATTCCTAACGATTGGCAGATCTGAAAGCACACTCTTTGTCCTGGCGCAGTCATCTGAGCTCTGGAGTGAACCAAGCAGACAAACTTAAAGGTTACTTCATTGTAGTTAGTAAGGAGAGCAGAAGCAATTCAATAAAAATGGTTAATACCCAAAATTACCAAAGGTCGGTAGCTGTAATTTGCAAATGGGATCCAGTAAAAGCTTGAAATGATTCCACAGATAAAATATCTTAATTCACACAAAAAAGAGAAAATTGATATAGCAAAAGAATAGTTGTTGTTTAAGAGAAATTCTTTTTAAAGCTTATAAATCTTGTTTAATTTCTTTAAGTCTGTTTAAAGTTGAACCATTTCTAAACGGTCAGAAAACTGTATGCCTGTCCTATTTCTATGCTGTAAATGGGTCGGTCAGCCTCTGCTACCTTAGTTATAGCAAGAACGTTCATCTCATATTAACTTACAGGGGGCAAAAGGCTATGCCATTGTCAATGGCTACGAATGAAAATTATATTCATTTCAAATTAAGGAAACAATAATATGAGTTTAACTCAGAGCTTTAACTTTCTAAAATTCGCTGTTACAGTACCTGTGACAAAAATGACCATATAAACCGATAATAAAATCCCTCAAAGATCTGTTTATGTATTAGGAAATTCTGGGTGCCGTCTTCCATATCCACTGCAATAAAATGATTCACTGGTTCCATCCTGGGAAGTACAGGAAAATAAAAGGTTTAAAAATGTACCACCCATAATAAAGTAAGATTGATGAATGGGCCAAAATGGACAAATAGCAGAAAATAACCTTACTGCTCCACTGGGTGGATTTTAGGACTCTTGTGTACCCAAACCAGGCTGTCCCACCTCTCCTTTACCATCAAGGCATTTTTCGTTCTCTCGTCTCGGGCCTCCTCACGCTTCTTCTGCCTCGTCTTGACTTCTCACTCTATTTAAAGTTGGTCCTGATGGCTTGATGCAGAATTCATTAGGATGTGTTACATACCTAACCTGGCCTCATCCTTTGTGGCTGTGCACTGTATGTCCATTATGTGAACAGGACCTTGTTTTCAAATTAAACAGGAAAATCAGAATAACTTGGCTCAATATAATCAATCAAAATAATTTAATACAAGTTAAACATCAGAATATCCCAGCATCAAAATGACCGTCTTGCCCCAACCTATGGGATATATGTGGTATTCTAGAACATTCTCCAGCAGATGATGAGGTCTGTTTATGGACTCCATGCTGATCCATTCTCTTCAGTGCCCCTCCACCTCGAGTTGTGCGAGTTGCTCTGAGTATTCAAGACCACCTTATCAGAATCGGATTCAGTGTGTTTGTCTAAAGCAGAGACTCGACTAGTTAGTTTGGTTTCCAGCTTTAAGGAAGTGCAGTATGTAGATGTCTGTCGTATGAATATTCTCCACCCTGTGGTTTTTGTTTTTTCCCCTTTTGTGGTGCACCGTGTCAGCTCACTGCTCACTCCACACAACGTGTCGCTGGACGACGTCAACTGAGTAAGTACCTCTGCCGCTACACAACCCACTCTCGGCTTTTTGATTTCTGTCTAATTTCTTCAGTTGAAACTTGTTTAAAAGCTAGCGAACTGTGGCAATATAAAACCTGCTCTGGGATTTCATTGTCTTTAATGACCAAGTTGTTAATTTGTTGTCAGTTAGCAAAAGTTAGAAGGTGTTTTATTACAGCATCACTTTTTATTCCAGGAAGAGTATTATTAATAAAATTCCTTTGTACTGGCATCCGATAGCCATTTACAGCACAGATGATGTGTGTTCAGAAGGGGTATGAAGCAGAACTTTAAAGACACAAGTTCAGATAATAGTAACATTGAATGTATTTTAGGAGTTAAATGCTTAATTTAATATTGTGCACTTTTTTATTTTCAAGCAGTGCAGCATTGACTGTAGTATTCAGTAGCTTTCCTGTGTCTGTTTTTAGATATTTTTACTGTTGGCCATGAAAAATCAACCAAGGACAAAATAAGCAGACAGTAATCAAATACTGGAAAATATTAAATTAAAGTGTTACATTAATTTACTGATGCACTGAGCAGATACCAATTTGATCAGATATATGAAATATAAATAACTGAAAGGATCCTTTGTAGTGTTGGGATTGTTCTAATGCATTTTCAGTCAAAGATTTGAAAATTAGTGCACAAAAATAGCTGTCAGTTAAGAGAGTCCATTGTTGTATTTTTAAAGTTGGACAATTGTAAACAAAACTGGCATCAGAAGTCAGACAGTCACGGCAGGAGCCTCGGTTCCCAGAAACGTCCTTTCATCCAACGGGGCTTTAAGGCTGCGTGGACACACAGCAGCCCTGGGGCTGTTCAGGATGCTTGGACACGTTTCACACAATTTTTCTGTTTTATTTTTTTTTTTTTATATTTTCTTAAACGGTACACTTACTCATGTTCAAATCAGGAGTAAATTAAGACATGCCAAATGGCTGATATAAAAAAAAAAAAAAATGCTGTTATCGGAAAAATGATTGATTGGCTACCAAGCCCCCTTCCAGAGCATCCATCTTGCACTTTTCTTGTTTTTGTGTCTAAGGCAAGAGGGGGCAGAGCGATTTTGTTAGAGGTTGGGGGCAGTAAGGCATGTTACATCACATGCAGGGAATATGGGACTGCGTATTGTTGGATAGTGATGAGCGCCATAATTCACCAAAATGTTTTTTGCTGTGAATATGCTGTGCACTCTGGTGACCTTGTTCACTAAATATTTTCCTACTGAACATTTTTTTCCAAACACCCCATGATGCTTTGCACGGCCAGCAAATCCGCACAGAGCTGTAGCAGAACTTTCACACACGCTTACTGCAATGCCGAGTGTTCATAATGTGATTTTTAAGTAAATGTGAACAAGGAACTATTCACACTGCATGACAGAGTTGCCAGTTGTATATGTGCTCAAACGATGTAAGCACGTTTGGGCTGATTGACATGCTACAACATGGGTGCTTAGAATATATATTGTACGTACATGGCCCTGATGGACAGTTTTACCCATTCAAAATACATGGTAGTCACAGGTGTCTCAAAATGTTGACCGAAAAAGAGGTTCACTTGTGCCTACTGCTGTACTGTCCTCAGAATATACAAAGAAAGGAAAAAGGCATACCTGGAAACTGTGATGGTTGAGTTGCAGCCAATCTGTTTTTTTGCTTTTTTTTTTTTTATACAGAGGGACCTGTATTTTCATAATCAATGTAATTTACTATTGTGTCTTTTGATATCAGGTTCTTGCATTAAACATTTCCTAAGATGCTTTTGTAACTGGGCATTTAGTTCTGTTTGTTGCTTTATGCTATTTTGTTCTTTTGGATTGGCTCCAGCAGACCTCCGTGACCCTGTGTTAGGATATAGCGGGTAGGATGATGGATGGATGGATAAATCAAAAATGTGGAAATGACCATGACGACAGCATTATCTAATGTTTAACCTTCTGTGATTGATGCACAATTTTATATAGGATTCAGAAAATTGGCTTATTGCTGATGTGGCCATCACTGCGTCACAAGAATACAAGGAACAAAAAAAATGCCATTTTAGCTACTGAAATCACCCTCTGCCCCATGTCCACTGAAGCATCTGACACTGTTGGGTCCCGAGGTTGAGAAGCACTGCTGAATTTCTATCCCACGTGCATTTAACACTAGAATCCCTGAAGCCTATGAAAAAAGTCATAATCCCGGGCCACCTTAATTTCCTTTGCAACTCTCCATCAGCGTCTTTAGTTTTGCAAATGTGTCGATCAGCACAAGCAGCAAGCAGCCTGCTAAAGGCAGGGCTCAACTTGGGCAAAAAGTTCTCCCAGCTCAAGCCAAGGCTCCTTGTCTGCATGTGCGGCTCCTGTAGTTGTATAGGGTAAATAATACAGTATGTCGTTATTTGGAATGCATGCATTTCATGCGTGTTCATTGGCTACAAAGATCTGGGTAAGTGTAGGATGAAAGGAAATGTGAGCCAAGAAATGCTGAACACATACCTAAAGCAGAAACATCTTCCATGTTATACTAATGATGACGTAAAGTATATAATGTGTGAAGACTTTAGTCCAAATATCAAATAAACATGTTTGCTTTTATTCAAGAATATAACCAAAGTAAAAAAAAAAATTACATTCAATTTACATGTGACTGTCAATAAGTTACAAACCCAAGCTCAAGTGTCAATTGATAGGAAGTTGATACGTGTTCTCAAATGACACAGAGGTAAGAACTGCTGCCTTATAACCAAAAGGTTCCAGGTTCACATCTGGGCATGCTGCATTTTGAGTAGTGAGCTCCTATTATTATTACTATAAAATAATAAAATCATACATTTGATTTGAGTCTTCAACTCCATTAAGGCCGGGTTTATACAGTGCATCCAGAAAGTATTCACATTGCATCACTTTTTCCACATTTTGTTATGTTACAGCCTTATTCCAAAATGGATTAAATTCATTTTTTTCCTCAGAATTCTACACACAGCACCCCATAATGACAACATGAAAAAGTTTCCTTGAGGTTTTTGCAAATTTATTAAAAATAAAAAAAACTGAGAAATCACGTGTACATAAGTATTCACAGTCTTTGCTCAATTACAGCCTCAAGTCTTTTTTAATAATGATGCCGCAAGCTTGGCACACCTATCCTTGGCCAGTGTTGCCCATTCCTCTTTGCAGCACCTCTCAAGCTCCATCAGGTTGGATGGGAAGTGTCGGTGCACAGCCATTTTAAGATCTCTCCAGAGATGTTCAATCGGATTCAAGTCTGGGCTCTGGCTGGGCCACTCAAGGACATTCACAGAGATGTCCTGAAGCCACTCCTTTGATATCTTGGCTGTGTGCTTAGGGTTGTTGTCCTGCTGAAAGATGAACCGTCGCCATAGTCTGAGGTCAAGAGCGCTCTAGAGCAGGTTTTCATCCAGGATGTCTCTGTACATTGCTGCAGTCATCTTTCCCTTTATCCTGACTAGTCTCCCAGTTCCTGCTGCTGAAAAACATCCCCACAGCATGATGCTGCCACCACCATGCTTCACTGCAGGGATGGTATTGGCCTGGTGATGAGCGGTGCCTGGGTTCCTCCAAATGCGACGCCTGGCATTCACACCAAAGAGTTCAATCTTTGTCTCATCAGACCAGAAAATTTTCTTTCTCATGGTCTGAGAGTCCTTCAGGTGCCTTTTGGCAAACTCCAGGCGGGCTGCCATGTGCCTTTTACTAAGGAGTGGCTTCCGTCTGGCCACTCTACCATACAGGCCTGATTGGTGGATTGCTGCAGAGATGGTTGTCCATCTGGAAGGTTCTCCTTTCTCCACAGAGGACCTCTGACAGAGTGACCATCGGGTTCTTGGTCACCTCCCTGACTAAGGCCCTTCTCCCCCGATCACTCAGTTTAGATCTCCAGCCAGCTCTAGTCCTGGTTGTTTGTGGATGATGGAGGCCACTGTGCTCATTGGGACCTTCAAAGCAGCAGAAATTTTTCTGTAACCTTCCCCAGATTTGTGCCTCGAGACAATCCTGTCTCGGAGGTCTGCAGACAATTCCTTTGACTTCATGCTTGGTTTGTGCTCTGACATGAACTGTCAACTGTGGGACCTTATATAGACAGGTGCGTGCCTTTCCAAATCATGTCCAATCAACTGAATTTACCACAGGTGGACTCCAATTAAGCTGCAGAAACATCTCAAGGATGATCAGGGGAAACAGGATACACCTGAGCTCAATTTTGAGCTTCATGACAAAGGCTGTGAATACTTATGTACATGTGCTTTCTCAATTTTTTTATTTTTAATAAATTTGAAAAAATCTCAAGTAAACTTTTTTCACGTTGTCATTATGGGGTGTTGTGTGTAGAATTCTGAGGAAAAAAATGAATTTAATCCATTTTGGAATAAGGCTGTAACATAACAAAATGTGGAAAAAGTGATGCGCTGTGAATACTTTCCAGATGCACTGTACTTCGCTAGATGTGATGCGTGCACCTGTGGCCGTAAGTGTTGTACTGTTTAAACTTGCGCATGTTTTTCACATAAATCTAGAAAGTTCCACCAGGTGGCAGTACAAGATATCATCACGGTGAGAAAACAATGTCTGGGTTGGCAGTATTGTGAATTGCCTGAAACATCCATTAAATTCCCCGGACACTTTGCCACAGTATCTCTGAAAAGGATGATGTTTAATGATTATATCTATCAAGCCAGGGATGCGCCCATTCCAGCAAACATCAGACTCGAGGCAGAAACAATTTCCGGACAGGGCATCAGCTCATTGCAAGATGATTACAAGCACACACATACCATAGCGTCATTTTAGCGTCACCAAATCCCCAAACTTGCATATCTTTGGAATGAAACTGGAGCACACTGTGGAAACCCACTAGGAAAACATGTACAGTAAACTCCTGGCAGGGAACACCTGGGAGGTGACTCCAAACTGTGAGGCAGCAGCGCTACTGCACTGCCCCTGCCTGTGTAATTATTAACAGTATTATTTCAATGAAGTTAATTTATCTGTAAAATGAAACACACTTTAACATATTTCATCATGACAGTGATAGCAAATATAAACATAAGGATTCTAAATGTGCAGAGAGCCAGAATATCATAAATTGAATGTATTCAGTATGGCAATTGCTGCCTGCCGCTGAGTTGGGTTGCAAGAGGCATGTAGCGATTAAATACCGGGTCAGTATATTCTACTTTAATGACAAAATAAACTACAAGATCAAAGTTGAATTTTCCACTGAGCATTGCACCTCAACATGACAGAGTCTGAGAAGCAGGTTTACGTGAATGCACTTGAGAGACAAAGTGCTGGTTGAATGAGGTTCAGACGCAGGAGGACATAAAGAAAAGGTGCTGAATGCACATGGTGGACAAGAGACAGCAAATTTATTATGTACCTAGTCTTTAATTATTTCATTAAATCAATTCTAGTTCTAATAATTTATCTTTGAGGCATTTAAGGTTTCCCATCTAGAGAAAAAACACAGTAGTGTAATTTTTTTAAGGGTTATTTTTGATTTTTATGCAAATTATTTGAAACGTAGCAGATGATTCAATGTTTACTTTATCACACAGGCAGGACATAACTGAAGTGCTGTAAAATGCTGCATGATACTCCCAAGAAATGGAAGGTCTCAGATGTGAACAACATTCATATAAAACAAGAGTCTGAAGAAGAAGGGTACTGCACAGTAAAGGCTGAAAGTCAGAGTAAAGAGGAGCCCCTGCCAGAGGATTATACAGTCCAAGCTCACCAATCTGACCCGGAAGTAAAAAATGAAAAAAATAAAAAGAGAATCAGAAGGAAACATCCACTACTTAGTGCAGGATGGCCTAATCTGAAAGATGATTCCTCCGGAGCCATCAAGCAGGAAGATTCTGCTCATCACTCAGGTGCGTGTATGTCATGTGTGGTTACTAATATTTAGTGAAGTACCTGCACAGGAAATTCATCTGAAACTAAACAAAACTTTTTAATAAAGAGGACAGAACTAAGAAATGTCAAGTTTCGATTGTCGTGGTCATTTCCTCTGCCACGCATGCTCATGCAGCTGAATCAGCAGCCACCATTTTAGATCCTGCACTTCAGCTTGTAATACCTGGTTTCGCAAGAAAAAAAAAATCTACAAGCTCCACAAACTTGGATGTTCTGGGAATTGTCCTGATGGAGTCTGCACATTCTCCAGTGTCTGTGTGGGCTTTCTTTGGGTACTTTGAGATCTTCATCCCAGTGATGTGCGTGTGTGTTTGGTTACTTGCCAAATCAGTGACAGCAGCCCAAAAAACGATTGAAAAACTTCCTTCTTTGCACTTTGCCTTCAAAATGTTTTTGTGCATTTTAAACATTTGGGTCACTTCTTGGCAGAGAAGTAATTGGTAATGAACATTCATAGGTGGTTAAAGAATAAATACATACATACAAAAGTTATATAGTATATCCACCTCTTTGGTACCATGAAAGATAACATCTGTGGAAAATGTTGGGGAGTGATAGTGCACTCACTGAAGAACTGGCTGCAAGTGCAGGATTCAGACCAGCACTAGAGGGGGAAACCTGCTCTTGAATCTCTATGTACAGCTAATAAAGTTGACAGAGGAAAATGAGGAGTACAAACACATCTAGCCTGTGAGTTGGTTCAAACAATTTTACAAAGTAACGCAATACAAACGGTCATTGTAGTGCTTTCTGGGCATACCGTGATAGTAAGTGTGCTCTGTGATGGACTGACACCCCATTCACGGCTGCATCTTGTCTTGCCCCAACGTAGTTGAGAGGGGGTTTGGCTGCCTAAGACTCTGAATTGACAAAGTGGGGCTAGAAAGTTAAAATAAGGATGAAATGTATTTTTCTTCATTTGCTTCATTGCATTTCATTTAATAAAAGGTGGAATGTCATTTTTTAAATCATTAGGATACATAAATGTGAATATCATTTTTTCTTCCCTGTTAATTTTTAGTTATGTAAAATGTATTCAAACTGTTTTCTGCCTTGTGTTATTTTTTAGTGGAAGAAAAATGCCGCAAGAAAAAAAGAGAAGAAAGACATTGTAAAGTTATTTGTACAAGAAAAAGACATACCTGTCTGGAATGTGGATATAAATTCAGTCATTTGGGAAATCTTAAAAGACATGAACGAATTCACAATGGACAGAAACCATACCCATGTGAAGACTGTGGAAAAACATTCAGAACCTCGGGCAGTTTGAAACGTCACCTGCTCATTCACACAGGGGAGAAACCATACAGCTGTGACAGGTGTGAGAACAAATTCAGAACATCAGGGCATCTCAAAAGTCATAAGAGGGTTCATAGTGGAGAAAGGCCCTATTCATGTGGGACGTGTGGGAAAAAGTTTAGAAATCCAGGAAATCTCAAGTCCCACTCCCGAATACATACAGGAGAGAAGCCATACTGGTGTGACCGGTGTAAGAAAGGCTTTCGAAAGTCTGAAGACTTAAAAGTACATGAACGAATTCACACAGGAGAAAAGCCTTACCAATGTGTCGAGTGCAAGAAGAAGTTTATCACTTCAGGGGATCTGAAGAAGCACAGAAGAACTCACACAGGAGAAGCACCATACCACTGCAAAGAATGCGAGAAAACGTTTAAAAACTCTGGGCACCTTAAAAGACACTTGAGGATTCACAGTGGTGACACCCCCTACTCTTGTAGCTGTGGTAAAAGGTTCAGAACCTCAAGCAATCTGAACAGACATGAGAAAACTCATAAAAGAATTGCATCAAAAAAGAGTTGCTGCAAAAAGAAAGGCACGGTGCATTTTATAAACAGTAAATATTCACAGACAATCTAACGATACACTGCAGGGCACACTAACACATAACTCCTATGAACCCCAGGCTAATTTAGGGTCTCCAACTAATCTCGTACTGGGAGAAAACAGAGCAGGGGTCCTCACGTTTGGGGCTGGAGGATCACAATAAGATTATTGCTTCTGTCCAACTTCCTAGTCATTGCTGCTGAGGCTTGTACTGGTCACTCAACATTTTTATTCCTCATTTTAGTTAATTTGCTTGGAATCCTAAATCGCTTCTTTTAGTCTTCAAGAGCTGCATTTGCTGTTTCTCACTTGTTCCTTCTTAACCAGCTGCCAGTCAGCAGTGAGATGCAAATGACAAAGGCAGTTCACCATTTAACTTGGCCAACTTAGACCTAGTGTATGCATGCAGATCATGAAGTAAGAATTCTGAAACAATTTTATGTGAATACATCTACATTTAATCAGATTTGCACTTTTAGATTTAACTTTTGGGGGAGTTTTCAGCTTAAATGGCGCTACACCCATGAAACTGGCTAAAAACTTTTGCAGATAAAGTCTGCGTTGTGTTTGGTTTCTATAATATATTTAAAACAAAGCACAACTTCTTTAATGATATTAATAATAAACTTTAACATATGTTTGTAAAATTTTAAAGGATTAGGGAATCTATATATATAGTCGACCAAGTCACTCAACCATGGGGTACGCATGATGGAGCCCCATCCTCCAAGTCTAAGCCTCCTCCTGCACCCACCCTCGCTCTCGAGGCATGCACACTGCCTGCTTATGTGCCCGCCTGCAACACCTCACCAAACGCACGTTTACACGCTGCATACAGCGATTCCCATCCCCGACAAACATGCTTCTTCTTAGATGGTCCTGCATAAACAGGGAAAACCTTTGTCTACAAAACCCTGATTCATACCATCAGTGCTAGGGGGGGACATTCCTACAACCGTAGCATCTACAGGAATGGCTGCAACATTGTTACTGGGTGGGCGTACTGTAAATTCCGTTTTTAAAATACTGTTGAAGCTGACTACTACTTCCACATGCAACATCAAACCTACCTCGCCACATGCTCAACATCTTCTGCAATCCAAATTGATAATATGGGACGAGGTGCCAATGACACATGCATACGCATTCCAGGCAGTTGACAGGTTATTACGTGACCTCACGGGTGACATGCAGCCATTTGGAGGGAAAACAATACTATTGGGTGGAGATTTCTGATAAATACTCCCCGTCATTATGCGTGGCTCCTGAGCACTTACTGTCGCCAGTTGCATTAACAAACAACCTTTGTGGTGTCACATGCATGTACTTACACAGATGACAGATATGAGAGCTCTTCCTCACAAACAACATTTCGCAAAATGGCTCCTTGATGTTGGAGACGGGAAAAACGTAATAGCTGTAACATTACCTTCACATTGTTTTCCTTTTAATTCTGATCCCATTCAACAACTATATGGCGACATCGACTTCTCAACTGTCACTCCAGAACAACTCAGTATGCGAGCTATATTAATCGTCACCAATGAAGGAAGACTCGCTACACCTTAATGAACAGGTGCTGAAACTTATCCCTAATGATGAAGTGACTTTCACCAGCGTTGGCTCCATCGTCACAGACGATCCCGCAGATCAACTTTCATTCCCTGAAGAATTTCTTAACCATTTTACTCCCACTGGCATACCTCTGCATAAACTCAAAATTAAAATTGGTTCAGTCGTCATGCTTCTCAGAAACCTCATGTCAGTTAAAGGTCTCTGTAATGGCACTAGACTTTCTGTTACCAGCATTCACCGCAATGTACTGGATTGTAAAACATTCGCAGCTGCTACCTCACAAACTGTCCTTATTCCCCGGATTTCCCTGACCGCATCAGATTCAAATTTGCCTTTTTCTTTTACACGCAGACAATTTCCTGTTAGAGTGGCCTTTGCAATGACAATTAATAAGGCACAGGGCCAAACTTTCAAAAAGATATGCCTGTATCTGCCAAAACCAGTTTTCAGTCACAGACAATTGTATGTTGCTCTCTCCAGAGTTCCATCTTTTCATACACTCACAGTCGTATCCTCAAACCCACCCCATTTGGACAACTGTGTCTTTCAGGAGGTGTTCACCCATCAATAAATAATCATGCGGCGCATACTACACTGCGGGTTGGCTAGTGCTTTATAAATATTCTTAAAATGAATGTATTTTTCCTAATCAAAAAACCACAAGAAAAGTAAACTAACTTTGACTTATTATTTTTCTTTCAATAATATTATTGATACTTAATGGTAATGGACAGTTTTTTTTTAAGAGGGAAATTCTCTCACATTTCAAATTTACCATTGCACAAAGATGCTGTTGATCTTTTACTTATTTCAATTGATATTCATTTTATAGCATATTGTTTTTAACATAGTAAAGACTTTTTAAATGGAAAATAATTACTGCTTAAAGAAACACAGCGATAAGGATCACTACTGATCAGAAGGTGACAAAATAGTAGAAAGAAGAACTCCATTCTCACATTAGGTAATAAAAAAAAAAATCTGATCAGTTGAGAAATGAGTGTATCTTACAACAAAAACAAAAGAGACTGGTAACAGTGAACTGAACATTCATCCATTTCTCCATTACAGAGTGTATTACTGTAAGCTGGGTTAAGACTTGCCAAGTCTGTTACTAGGTTTGACACACACACAGCGACCATACTGACACAATTATACACAACTGCCAGTAACTCTGTAGTACTGCACATAGGATCCCTTCCAAATAAGTATGTAAGAGTGACGCCTCAAGCCTGTTACTTGTCAGTATTTCACATAGGGACTCGATATCACCAGCACTAGCAAATGTACGGGTGTCCCCAAGACACATGAAACCCTTTTGATTATATGCCACTCACCAACCAAAGGGGTCTTGCTTCTGTCACACTTATACTTCTATGAAGGTGTGACCTCTCAGCCTAGATAAACACTGCAGGTCAGAGAAAATGGCAATGTCCCCCGCACCAGGTGTCCTAATACTTACTTTGTTACTTCAGTCACTTCAAATGTAAAGACAAAGTATAAAAATATGAAAGCAATCAGATATTTAATAGAGGTAATAATAATAGAAATAGAGGTATAACACAAAATAAAATTGATAAAGTCTGGATATACTGAAAATCCGCAATGTTAAGAATGAATATTGGACGGCTTTTTTTTTTTAATTTATCAATCGATGTGATTCATAAATTTATGTTTGCCAACATGTTCTCTCTCTCTTTCTGGTGTGACTTTGTCTCTGATGTCACTTCCTGTGACAGTCTTCTCCCTAGTCCTTCTGAAAGGAAAACAAACTTACTTCCAAGAAACAGCCGAGTTAGCCATGGGATTTTACTCCTTATTGTCAACCTATCATGACCGGTTCAGTGCTATCAGCGTTACATCCTCCTTTGTACAACGGTGTTGAGGTGCTGCATACTTAAAACCATTGCATTATGTAGCATCTGTGGTGGGCTGGCGCCCTGCCCTGGGTTTGTTTCCTGCCTTGCGCCCTGTGTTGGCTGGGATTGGCTCCAGCAGACCCCCGTGACATATAAACAGTCCCATGAAAGTCCAGAGAATGATTTTAATCTTGACCTGCAACAAGTGCTTAGCTGATCCCCAATACTTGACTGCAGCTTTGCTCACACAAGTCCTCAACTGATCCATTCAGCAGTAAATTAATTACATTAATGCAAGAGGTACTGTATTTGTGTGAGATGCTCCTGGAGCAGAGGCTTATGATTCCCTGTTACACAAAAAGGGGGATCTCTGTTTATGATAAGCTCATACATTGGTCATGGTTAACACTGAGCAGCATTACTAATCACTGTCATCAGTATTAATCAATTATTGATAATATACATTGTTGGCAACGTTTTTTATTAGTATTATGTATGTCACAAGTAATGTTTATCACATTTTGCGATAGGCCAGAGATGGAGGGTGTGAATATTGTGGTGGATCAAAGAACTCAAAACTGTGGAGTAACTTCCAACTTCACATCTGGCAAGAAATACAAGTCTAGCGAGATCTGTAACTTGGCAGCATTTTCAATGTCATTTTCTTTGAGTCCTTCTGGCAGCTCAAAATCCTCACCTGACCAAGTCCGAGTCATTAAAATTAAGCAAAACATCTTTTTCAATGTATTTCTTTTGATGGTAGCCACATCTCATATGAAGAAAAAGGAGACTTGTAGTAAAAGGCATTCAGTTATCATTGACGTCAGCCTTCTTTCCCTTTATGTTGTGAACAGCCTTTA
The DNA here is from genome assembly GCF_016835505.1 of Polypterus senegalus. Taxonomy (NCBI): domain Eukaryota; kingdom Metazoa; phylum Chordata; class Cladistia; order Polypteriformes; family Polypteridae; genus Polypterus; species Polypterus senegalus. The sequence goes on from NC_053154.1 coordinate 89,155,805, forward strand.
AAGCAGGGGGCTCAAACTCAATTTACCTGGGGGCCGCAGGAGGCAAAGTCAGGATGAGGCTGGGCCGCATAAGGGATTTCACAAAAAAAAGTCCTCAAATGTCATTATTAACAGTTTTAATTATTCCTTCTGAACATGAAGTGTCCTGAACATGAATAGAACATTGAGTGAAGATCATGAACAGTTCTTCTGAACATGGCATCTTTTGCCTACTCCTTGCTGCCAGAGACTTGACAGCGCTTCTCACAAATCTGAACCACATTTGGCTTTAGAGAGGAAGCAGTTGAGACCCTCAGTATGGCTTGAAGATGATCATCATTAAGTCTAGACCTGTACTTTGACTTATTGAAGTTCAAGGTGGAGAATAACTTTTCACACAAATATGTGCTCCCAAAAAGGCACATGGTGCTTGAACATTCGGAAAGCTCAGGGAAGCTGGGGGGCAATTCTCTCAAAAATTGCACATGCATGTCTGCTTTTCCACTTATCTCCCTGAACTTGGCTTTGATATCAGAGTTGCATTGCAGGTCAATGAGCTCCATTTGAAGCACAGGAGGGGCATCTTGCACATCAAAGGAAAAGGGGTCCACAAAAATTTGGAAAGTGGCTCTGTGCGTTTTGAAGTCTGCAAATCTGTGATCAAATTCCTTCTCTACCTTAAAAATAGCATCAACATATTTCTCACCACTGAATGGTATGCCTGCATCCACAAGTTCCTTGCATGTTGGGAAATGGCAAAGGTTTGTCTGAGAGAGCTGGGATTTTCATAACACAAGTTTTGTGGAGAATGCTCTCACGTTGTCATAGGCAGTGCTGACGAGCTGCCCCTGGCCTTGTAACATCTTGTTTAGTACATTCAGCTTTTGTGTGATGTCAACAAGAAAAGCTAAGTCCATGAGCCATTTGTGATCACTCAACTCAGAAACAGCCTTCCCATCCTTCTCCATGAAGGCTTTCACTTCTTCTCTCAACTCAAAAAATCTTTTCAGGACATTTTCCCTGCTGAGCCAACGTACTTCAGTGAAATAGAGCACATCTCCATATTCTGACCTCATTTCCTCTAAAAAAGCACGGAACCTCCTGTGCGTTAAGCCCCTGGATCTAATTTGGTTGACGCATTTCACAACAACAGACATCACATTGTCACACGGCAGGCATTTGCTGCAAAGGGCCTGCTGATGGATAATGCAGTGAAGAGCAATGGCCTCCTCTACACCCTCCTCTTCAAGTTTTTTTTGAACAAGTGCCACCAGTCCATTTTTTCTCCCTGTCATCGATGGCGCTCCGTTGGTTATTATTCCAACAAACCTCTTCCATGGCAAACCTGCATTCTCAATGGCATCACACAGATGATGAAATATCTCATTAGCGGTGGTCTGGCCATGCATTGGAATTATTGTGAGCAGCTCCTCCGTCAATCAAAATTGCAATCAACACCACGGACATAAATTGTGAGCTGAGCAGTGTCTGTTATGTCTGTGCTCTCGTCAAGAGCAACTGAGTATGCATGAAAACATTTGGCTTTCTCACACAGTTGATGATAAATGTCACTTGACAGGTCAGAAATGCGCTCTGCCACAGTGTTGGCAGAAAGGCTGATTTTGCTAAACTGACCTTTCTTTTCTGGACAAATAATACTTGCAGCCTGTAACATGCATTTTTTAACAAACTCTCCTTCTGTGAATGGTTTCCCTGCCTTAGCAATCATCTCACTAACCATGTAACTAGCTTGGACTGATGCAACATTCTCTTTGGTTGCTTTCTTGAAGAAATCTTGTTGCCTCATTAGACATGCTTTAAGACTGGCAACCCGCTTGGCTCTCTCATCCCCTTGATATTTTGCACATTCCTCAGCATGTTTAGCGGAATAATGGCGTTTCAAGTTGTATTCCTTGTGCACTGCAACTTTCTCTGTGCAAATAAGACATGTGGGCATGGCTCTACCTAACTTCCAGTTTTATTACTGGGCGGCAAATATACAGTCGATGAGAACCTGGACACAAATAGAAGAACATACACAGGCATGGACCGCAATAGAAGTAAAATCCTGCAGTACTTCTTTGTATTCCTTGCTTTGTGCTCCAATAAACACACGTTATCGGCAATACACTAATAACCCAATTGTGCTCCACTCACTTAGAATCTGGAACCAATGTAGAAAGCATTTTAAGACGGAGAAGCTTCTTTCTGTGGCACCCCTGCAAAAGAACCACCTCTTTCAACCCTCACAAACATATGCAGTTTTTAATATCTGGAAAAAATTTGGAATTAACTTGCTTAGAGACCTTTATATAGACAACGTCTTTGCATCCTATGAACAATTACGTTCCAAATTTAACATTCCAGCTACAAATTTCTTTCACTATCTTCAAATCAGGAACTTTGTTAAACAGAACCTTCCAGATTTTCCTCATCTTGCACCCTCATCCACGCTGGAAAAATTATTGCTCAATTTCAAGGAGTTAGACTCCATCTCTACAATATATAAAATCCTTTTACAATCCCTTCCTTTCAAAGATCCAAGAGGACACTGGGAAAAAGATCTCTCAATTAATATATCAGAAAAGGAGTGGAAAGTAGCAATGCAGAGAATTCACTCAAGCTCCATATGCGCAAAGCATACAATTATACAACTCAAAATTATATATCGAGCACATCTGTCTCGACTAAAACTCTCAAAATGTTTCCAGGACATGATCCAACCTGCGAACGTTGCAACCAAGCCCCAGCCTCACTAGGTCACATGTTCTGGGCCTGCTCCAAATTAACATTATTCTGGACAAAATTTTTAATTACCTCTCAGACAGTCTTGGACTCACAATCCCTCCTAACCCATTAACAGCTGTGTTTGGGGTTCTTCCAGAGGGTCTTAAAGTGGAGAAAGACAAACAAACTGTGATTGCATTCACTACACTGTTGTACGCAGACTTATTCTGATAAACTGGAAGAACCCAAACTCTCCTCTTTTAAGTCAGTGGGAAACTGATGTGTTATATTATTTAAAATTGGAAAAATCAAATACTCAGTTAGAGGATCTGTGCAGACTTTTTCAAAACATGGCAGGATCTAATCAGTAATATTTTGAAATGATTTCATAAAGCACATAGAATTTGTTGATTTAGGTATTTTTAAAAGCCTTAAATTTTACACCGTTTGGCTTGCTCTCTCTCTCAAGGGTGGGGATCGATCTGTTCTTAGCATAATTCTTTTTTTTTTTTTTTTTGTAAAAACTTGATTGCTATGTATTGATTGTAATAAAATTAATAAATAAATAAATAAAAAAAAAAAAAAAAGACATGTGGGGATGCCCCTGTGCTCAACAAAGAAATACTGCGTCTCCCACTTTTCCTGAAATTGTCTGTGCTCGTCATCAATCTTTCTCTTCACTGCAGGCTTTGATGAAGTCATGATGAAGGTATGACAAAATCTAATTCTGTACTAAACTTCTCTCCCTTGTGTCTGTTCTAATTCTAATTGGCTTAGCAGCTAATTGTGCACACAGAACGTCTTCCAATTATAACTGTTATGATGGCATAACGTCATTTCCGCAATCAGCAGCTCCCGCCCGCCATCCCTTGCATTATCCCTTGAATCGCAATAAAAATCGCGATCCATTCATTGCTTTTGCGAAGGCCGGCGTTGGTGCGGGCCACAAAATATTGTACCAAGGGCCGCGAGTTTGAGACCCCTGCTTTAAAGGGTTAAATTAACAAGATTTTCTGTTTTTGGCAAATATAATTTTAGAACATATTGTAAGGTTATTATGAAGGAGAGCATTGTGTCAGGAACAGTTTAATTATGGGTTTTAAAACAAATAATCAAAATAATTGACCAAGTAAAAGACAAAGCAAAATAGCTCTTAGATGCAGCCCTAGTTAAGATATTTGTAAAATGTTTTCTGTAGACCAGAGTACAATCTTTAGTCTTATACTCAAAATACCAAAATGAAGGGAAGCATACTGTATATAGTATGCATATATATGCATGGTTAGACCATGAAAGGAGGTTGTAGGACTACACCACATAAGAAAGTCTGAAAACCAAGTACTGGTCTTCCAAACCTCAAATGAGAGAATAAGAAAGTGCAGCAGAACAAAGGCCTCTGACAGGCTAGTGAGGAATCAGACCCTCTTGTGGTATAATTCTGCTACATGCGCGAATCCAGCTTCCCAACGAAACAAACATCTAACTTGCCCAACTGGGCCAGCGACAGGTTTTACAAGTATATTCCACATCCTTGGATAAATAAAAGTTAGTCACTATCTTGTACTGCCCAGTGCAAACTTTTTTTTTTTTTACAGACAAAACAGGCACTGTGTTTATATCAACTGGCAGGGGGAGAGTGTGTAAACTCCTCTCATTTTACGGCCTGCGTGACAAACATGTTTACAAGTCTGGCTGTAGTGCATTTACCATTTATCGTATTTTAAACTGTCCATGAACTTAGTAATTAAAGAATTAATTAAATGGATTATGTAAGGCTTTTTTTAACACTTGCAACATAAAAATAATGCCAGTGACTAGTATACTATATGTTTACATTCTGTATTACAAACATTAAACACTTCATTTAACAAATTATCTAATTTTGCATTTATTAATAAAGAAATTTGTTTTACTACCACATGCATAATTTAACAAGTACAAAACAGGTATACATCTATGGAGTACAACAGAAAACATGTTATTAGCTACAAAAATTTAAAGCCATAAATAGAATGAAGAGAGTGCTGCTGGTGGCCAGTCAGATTCAGAACAAGTAAAAGTACATTATTATGAAATAACAGTGGAACATTAACAGAAGTTTTACAGGTACAAAATAAGAAAATCCTGTGTAACCTCACTAGACCTGTTGTCAGGGGCTGTGGCTTAGCTGGTCTGTTTTTAACTCCGAAGTGCCACATACATTTTCCTCTTCAGGACTCTTTTCCAGGGCAGACATCCATCGTCCAATCCTAATTTAAGCTCAATGAACCTGGCAGCCACCTAGGTTATCTCCCATAGGTGAATATCCCTGCTGTGCCCAAGACGAGAAACAAGTTCTTGAGGAATTCGGGTATGGATTCCAACTGAAGCAATTACAAAAATACAAGGATTATAACAATTACAAACATATTTTGGTGGTTTTGTAAAATGTGTATTTATCTACAATTTAGAAACATGTAGTGAGCAAACACTATACACAATTACAACAGGATTTTAAGAATATTTCCAGAATTGAATACATTTTTTCACAACTTGTACAACAAACAAGTACTTCTAGTTTCATCAAGGTGCCATTTCCTGTTGATTCTGATTAAATCTGAATCATGTTTGTTTTTTTGCTCTTCTTAATAAGTTGACAGTGAAGCACCTGCTTCTACTGAAACTCTTTCACATCTCTCAAAGTAAGAAATAACCCACATAAATGCACTGTATTATATAGCAAAATAAAACAGTAAATGTCAAATGTGTAACAACATAATATTGCTACCTTATAAATTAATATATACAAAACCAGCAGGTAAATAAACATTTAAAACAATACAACTATAAGAAATATGCAGAGATTCTTAATTGAAGAAATCTTTTATCACAGTGGTGTTATTAGGAAGACATACTGGGGTAGGGGTTTGGGTTATAAGGCAGCAGTTCTTACCTCTACACCACTCAAAAATACATATCAACTTCCTGTCAATTGACATTTCAGAGTGGGGTTTTAACTCACTGAAAGCAACATGAAAATGTAATTTTTTTCTTTGGTTATATTCTTGAATAAAAGTGCACGTGTTTATTTGATATTTGGACTATAGTCTTCACACATTATACACTTCACATCATTATTAGTATAACATGGAAAACGTTAGTTTTAGCTATGTGTTCAGCAGTTCCCATCATCCTACACTTACACAGATCATTATAGACACAGAACACACATGAAATGTATGCATTCCAAATAATGATATATTATTTGCCCAATACAACTCCAGGCACCTCACTGCCAGATAAGGAGATAACTGACCTTAGCACATTGGGGGGCAGGAGGATGGGAAAGAAGACTGCTTGCTGCTTGTGCTGACTGACACATTTGCAAAACAAAAGACGCTGATGGAGAGGTGCAAAGGAAATTAAGGCTGGGATTACGAATTTTTTCATAGGCCTCAATGATTCTAGTGTTAAAGGCCCTATATATGGGCCAAAACAAAACTGAGATTAGCCAGGAATGTGGCAAATGAAGCTGAAGGTAAATAAAAATACAAAGTCTTACAAAAAGGAAATAAAAAAAAAATCACCATAACTATGGACAGTTTATGGCTGGAAAGTACATCAAATATCAAGGAGTTCTAAGGACAAGTGTGAAGATTGTAGTTTGATTAAAGTCTGTACCAATCAATGGTTTTCTCTAATGCAATACAGTATTTGTATATATTACTGTTGCAAGATCTCAATCATATGATATATACACTTATACTTTTAAGTGAAGTGCGTCACACTGATGTCTTTGGTATATCATATACAGTAATCCCTCCTCGATCGCGGTGGTTGCGTTCCAGACCCCCCCCGCGATAGGTGAAAATCCGCGGAGTAGAAACCATATGTTTGTATGGTTATTTTTATATATTTTAAGCCCTTATAAACTCTACCACACTGTTAAGATTATTAGAGCCCTCTAGACATGAAATAACACCCTTTAGTCAAAAGTTTAAACTGTGCTCCATTACAAGACTGAGATGACAGTTCTTTCTCACAATTAAAAGAATGCATATATCTTCTCTTCAAAGGAGCGCCGTCAGGAGCAGAGAATGTCAGAGAGAGCGCTCGCTAAGAAAAGCAAACAATCAAAAAATCAATACGTGCTTTTAAGTATGCAGAAACATACTCGATAAAGCAGCATTTTGTAGAGGAGCGTCCGTATCTTCTAGGCAAACAGCCCCTCTGCTCACACCCCCTCCGTCAGTCGCAGAGAGATTGAGAAAGATAGAGACAAGCAAACAATCGAGCACCGCGCAGGAAGCATATCTTATATCATTGAGGAGGTTTAGTTAATATGTAATACATGCTCTGATTGGGTAGCTTCTAAGCCATCCGCCAATAGCGTCCCTTGTATGAAATCAACTGGGCAAACTAACTGAGGAAGCATGTACCATAAATTAAAAGACCCATTGTCTGTAGAAATCCGCGAACCAGCGAAAAATCCATGATATATATTTAGATATGCTTACATTTAAAATCCGTGATGGAGTGAAGCCGCGAAAGTCGAAGCGCCATATAGCGAGGGATTACTGTAACCCAAAACCAGCCCTGCAGAATTCAAAGTTCTAAACAGAGCCATGATTACCCTGTAAACTACCTTACATCAAAGCTTCTGTCTCTCAAAACATATTTGTTATTAAAAGACAAAGAGAATAGGGAATTTTGGTGCATATCTCTTTGTGGTAACCTGCCTGCCAGGCATGACCACTTTAAAGAAAAAAAAAGGACTAAGAATAGTGTAAAGACAACATACACATAATAAAAAGAGAATCATCTACCTGTTTAAATTGTTGAAGTGTGTGGGTGTGCTTTCGCAAGAATTTTTACTTTGGCAGTGACTGGTCGGGTGCGCCTCCAGCTCAGGCCTGCTGGAGGACGCTGCATATGCAGTCAATCAAGTTGAGCGTCTCTTTAGCCACCTGCCATTAACAAAGAGAAAGGTGTGGAGCTTGTAGTTTAATTAGCGCATGCATTAGATTGAAAAGGGGATGCCAGGTTAAAGTCCCAAGAAAGTTACAGGAAAAGTAACTTTATTTCAGAGGGTTATCGGCTTGTCTGAAGGGAGTGCGTCAGGGTGTGCTCATGCTTGCGCCCACACACAAGATTGCTAGTGTAAGTGTTTAATTTGAACCCGGGTCTGATGTGCACTTAGCATGTGCTGAGTCCCATGTTCTTCTGAACTTGTGTTAGGTCATATTTAACAATAATCACTTTTGTATTGTTATGCAAAAGCTGTTTTCTGTTGGCGAACCAAGAAGGAAAAATACTGTTCAGAATGGAATGGACGTGCAGAGGCCCTTGTACTTTAACATCTAAAAGTCACATACTCCTAAGCTAACAGGACTGTCAATCAACATAGTGGACCGGGTTAATTGTGGTTATTTAAAGTATCAACATTTTGTAATGTTCTGTTAGCAACTGGGTGTAACCAATCATGTTAAGTGTTTTCTGATTATGTAATGAATTTCTTGGAATTGTGATTTAATAAATGAAGTATAAATATAGTGCAGAGGGTTCTCCTTTCATTTGTAACATTTGCTAATAAGGTGCTTTTGTCACTCCTGCAAGCTTTGCCTCTTGGAAGACTTAGATAATAAAGAATAATGATTGATGCCTTTCTCCTGCCTGCGTTTATTGCCTATATGGGATGCAGAGTTGGGGTGCTGTAAATGTCATCCACACTAGCGCATTAAATACATGCCTTGCAGGGTTTGAGCCTATTACCTGTGCAGAACTTCATGCCGTCAGCCGCTTTAGGTGGAAGAGGGCAGTGTGTTGCAGGATTGGCTATAAGATTTGTTCCCCAAGAATAAAAGGCACTTCCTGTCTCTAGGGGTCGTCTTTGGACTCAACTGGGTGAAGAGTGTTATCCTACTGTATACCAAACACAGCGGCTTGTGCCTTATTTTCTTTTTGTATAGATATCTCCTAATTGTAACATTGTTTTGGTGGAGGTATCTTATAGTTTGGGTCTGTGGTGCATGTTTGTTTCTCTTATGCACTGTTTTTTTTCTTGTACATATTTTTGTGGATTCATGGGACTATGTTTTGTGTAGTTTCTTCCTGAGCACATTTTCTTAATTTAGGAAGACTACAGTTTCTGTGTATATACATTTTTGTATTTCATTATTTTTCATTTTGGGACTGGCAAATTCACTGTAAAGATCATTCACTATTTTTGATTATACCATTTTTTTTTTGGAAAATACCACCTTTTGTGTCTGATCCTGGTCGGACTTTAACTACATGACATCCACTGTGTAGTCTGGTGCCAGCTTTTCCACTACAAGGGATGTCATATTCTTCCAATTTAAAAGTATTACAAAAGTTAAGTCACAAAAAAAGTGGAACATGTGTGGACCATCAAGTTAGGAGCAGCATCTTATCAATCCCATCAAGGAGGAAAGAAGTGAAGGATTAGGACTACAGCAAAAACCAAAGGATATACGTGCACAAACTTAAATGTTTCATATCAGACCAATTATCGATGTAGGGAGATTCCTCGTTGATACTCTCCCAACAGAGATGACAGAGTTAGAGATCAATATTTAGAAATACTGCTTACTTGGACAGGAATATAATTAAGGTACTAGCTCTGTATCTCGCATACTCTATATGTGTGTGTGTGTGTGCACGCATGTGTACATGTTAGTTCTGTAGCTCAAAGCATTACTATAGTCTGTAAATATCAGCATCAATCTGACATATTAACTTGTGATCATCTGGAAATATTTTATTTGTCCTGTTCAATTACTGCTTTAACCGCTGTGTGGTGCATTAGGCTAATGACTTCCATTCAGTGCACAACCATCTGCATAAAAGAGGTTGTAGCAGTCACTGTGCCACTAAGATTCACACAATCATAGGAACAGTGATTTATTGATTTTTTCAGTTGGGACCCCAGGAACGCACTCAGCCTTGGCCTGACTCGCACTTACTCACTCACAGAGACATGGTTACACAGCAGATTAAAGCAATGATAAAGTGCTACACTAAATGAAATGGAGCTACAAATAATTAAAGTAAACACTTCCTTCTCCCACATAGCAACGGAAAATAATAACACAACAACAAACACCTAACAATAAACAATCCCTCCCCCCGATTCCCAGCTGGAGGTCTCACATGTAGCAAAGCCCGTAAACGACAACAAGCACAACCAACACTAACAACAAAGTCCAGAGAATAGTCCAAATATAGTGGCAATATATGAAGATTGGAGAGTGGAAAATCCTGTGAACAGTTCGCCAAGATTAACATTAAGTTTGTCCTACTACTTCCTGAAGCAGTGCAGAATGTGGTGGATGGGAGCGCACCATTAGATGAAGTTGCTACCATACCAAATATCTAATTAGGAACATGAATCCAAGACAAACCACGGGTAATCCCAACAGGTGAAAACAGTAACGGAATAGTCAGACAAACAACAGCGTTCCCTCCAGCATCTTGCCGGTTCCTCCATATAAAGAGCCTGCCTTCCTCCCAGCAGCCCCTGTGTCCTCCACTGATGTCCAATAGAGCAACCTCCTTTGGGGCAGTTGGGAGGAAGGCGGGCTCTTTTAATGGAGGAACCGGCAAGACAGTGCTAAAGACACACACAATTTGAATCTGTAGTAAATCAACACATCTGATTTAAGTGTTGAAGGGGAGGATTTCAGTTAAAGAAGACATGCCATTTTTTTGTGAGATAGTAAAGTGCTTTTCCAATTGAATGCCTTAACAGGTGCATTAGTGATACCTACTGTACTGGAAGCTAAGATAAGCAAAAATGTACATATAATAATTTGAGCATGAAGTAGATTCACAAGATTAATCTTGAGACTTTAAGAATCAGAAAAATCAATATTTTAGATCTCATATATGTAAATGCACCATAATAACCACACTTCTGTTTGTGAATGAGCAGGTTATTAATATTATCCAGTTTTTAACATTAAAGGGTAATACACTGTACTGTACTTTGCTATAACACGCTAATTTCAACAGCACACACAATTATATTAAAAAAAGCCACTTCCCTTTTTGAATACAGGCACTTTCTTGTACCTTTATCCAGTGCCTATATCTGGAAATTGGGTTAATAGTGCCATGTTGGTTGGCTTAAACAATAGAATTTCAAGTTTAAAGAGCTAAAAATTCAGTGGTTGTAATTACTCTTCCTGGGTAATCTAAAGTATAATGTGTCAGTTTTGGCATTTTGATTGTTTGTATATACACCCCATTGGTATTTCTATATTTACTTCTGTTTAGATACCACACACAATATTTATATACAGTATATATATATATATATATATAAAGTGTTTGCTGCAGAGCTTTAATGGGTGTGAAGACTACTCTCTGGTGTGGCTGGTTTTTTTTTAACATGTTTTTACATATTTCACTATCACTAGAACTAAAATCCATCATGCATCACTGCATTTCTAAATAACTGTCACTACTTCAGAATAAATTGCTTTGTCCTTCATGCAGTTACCATTCTCACAGTCCATATTCAGCTTGACCTCCATTCCTAGTGGGTGTTCACTGAATATGAGAAAACTTTGAGATGACAGAGGTGCATGTGCACAGACACAAAATTATACTGCGCTTATTATAAGAATGGGTTTGTGAAATAATTTGTTATTACTGACTGGTGGTGAAATGTTTTAAAAAGGACTCAGATATGGTGACTATTAGGTGGGATTCTGTAAATAACAGATAATCAGCATAAGACTTCTGTGGCTAAGTCTAGATGGGGATTTACCTATACCACGTACAGTGCATCTGGAAAGTACTCACAGCGCATGACTTTTTCCACATTTTGTTCTGTTACAGCCTTATTCCAAAATAGATTAAATTCATTTTTGTTCCTCAGAATTCGACACCCAACACCCCATAATGACAACGTAAAAAAAGTTTACTTGAGGGTTTTGCAAATTTATTAAAAATAAAAAAAATGAGAAAGCACATGTACATGTACATTCACAGCCTTTGCCATGAAGCTCAAAATTGAGCTGAGGTGCATCCTGTTTCCCCTGATCATCCTTGAGATGTTTCTGCAGCTTAACTGGAGTCCACCTGTGGTAAATTCAGTTGATTGGACATGATTTGGAAAGGTACACACCTGTCTATATAAGGTTCCACAGTTGACGGTTCAAGTCAGAGAACAAACCAAGCATGAAGTCAAAGGAATTTTCTGTAGACCTCCGAGACAGGATTGTCTCCAGGCAAAAATCTGGGGAAGGTTACAGAAAAATTTCTGCTGCTTTGAAGGTCCCAATGAGCACAGTGGCCTCCATCATCCGTAAGTGGAAGAAGTTTGAAACCACCAAGACTCTTCCTAGAGCTGGCTGGCCATCTAAACTGAGTGATTGGGGGATAAGGGCCTTAGTCAGGGAGGTGACCAAGAACCCGATGGTCACTCTGTCAGAGCTCCAGAGGTCTTCTGTGGAGAGAGGAGAACCTTCCAGAAGGACAACCATCTCTGCAGCAATCCACGAATCTGGCCTGTATGGTAGAGTGGCCAGACGGAAGCCACTCCTTAGTAAAAGGCACATGGCAGCCCGCCTGGAGTTTACCAAAAGGCACCTGAAGGACTCTCAGACCATGAGGAACAAAATTTTCTGGTCTGATGAGACAAAAATTGAACTTTTTGGTGTGAATGCCAGGCGTCACGTTGAAGAAACCAGGCACTGCTCATCACCATACCAATGCCATCCCTACAGTGAAGCATGGTGGTGGCAGCATCATGCTGTGGGGATGTTTTTCAGAGGCAGGAACTGGGAGACCAGTCAGGATAAAGGGAAAGATGACTGCAGCAATGTACAGAGACATCCTGGATGAAAACCTGCTCCAGAGCGCTCTTGACCTCAGACTGGGGTGACGGTTCATCTTTCAGCAGGACAACGACCCTAAACACACAGCCAAGATATCAAAGGAATGGCTTCAGGACAACTCTGTGAATGTCCTTGAGTGGCCCAGCCAGAACCCAGACTTGAATCCGATTGAACATCTCTGGAGAGATCTTAAAATGGCTGTGCACCGACACTTCCCATCCAACCTGATGGAGCTTGAGAGGTGCTGCAAAGAAGAATGGGAAAAACTGGCCAAGGATAGGTGTGTCAAGCTTGTGGCATCATATTCAAAAAGACTTGAGGCTGTAATTGCTGCCAAAGGTGCATTGACAAAGTATTGAGCAAAGGCTGTGAATACTTATGTACATGTGATTTCTCAGTTCTTTTATTTTTAATAAATTGGCAAAAACCTCAAGTAAACTTTTTTCACGTTGTCATTATGAGGTGTTGTGTGTAGAATTCTGAGAAAAAAAAAATAATTTAATCCATTTTGGAATAAGGATGTAACATACCAAAATGTGGAAAAAGTGATGCGCTGTGAATACTTTCCGGATGCACTGTATACATGTGTGTTTTTTTGTTTGAGCACTTACTGCAACACACATAGGGGATGGATGGATGGATAGATAGATAGAAAATACAGGGTGGAGATTGCAAGGCAGGTATAACAGTCAATAACATTGTATAACTAGCAAAATACCCGCACTTCGCAGTGGCGAAGTACTGCCTTAAAATTTTTATTAAAAAGAAAATTAAACCTTTTTAAACTGAGGGAAAATATACCAATAATTATTTGTTATGGATCTCTTTGTATACTACATTGTGATTTCGGCCCTCCGATTGTAATATGACCAAGCTGTGCGCTGAGCTTACTCTTGAGCATGCAATCTTGTTTCAAATCTCACACCTTGGATTGCTGCTGTCATAATCGGTTTGAGTTTCATGGTTTGTTTCAATTACGACAGTATTTGTAGGACTTGTGTTGAAGAGACATTCGGCATCTGTCAAGCGTTGTAAATATACAACCGGTTTCATCGATAACTTCACATCCAGCTTTTGAGAGTTTAAACATTCATAAACATCAAAGTGTCCACTACTGAAATCATCACCTGTCAATCTAAGATGTTTAAGAGGCATTGGCGGTTGTCGAAAGGTGTAAAATATTTGGCCATTTCGGTACACTTGAAAGCGACAAGCGAACAATTCAGTGGCAGCCATCAACTCACATGCAGATGCATAGGTGAAGGGCTTAAGCATTTCACTCTTACAGTGCTCCTGTGTAGTATAATTATCTCTTGTACTGTCATCAGTCCACACCTTGAACCTGTCCCAGTCATTCAATACATAAGACAATGTTCCTCCGGATATCAAGAGTGAAAACCTGATATGGCCGTGCAATATGTAACAAAGAGAATGGAAAAGGCAGGTGCCATCTCCGAGCATGGAAACCACTCAGTAAGTGACAGTTCTTTGATCGATGGTGATCACCTCGATAGACACGTTAATGGGGGTACGGTTGGAATGATAAAGGAAATGGGTACCTGAACAATGTAAAGTAAGTCTAAAATACCTACACAATAACTATAATCGTAATAAATGAACAGTAAAACAGCGGAGAAGCCGTGGATTAATAAAAGGCTGTAGTTATCAGCAGGGAGACGTGAATCCCGTGGCGTAGCAAGGAAGGGAATGTAGAGACTGGAGCGACGGACGGCCTTATATAGGCAGGCAGCCAACAACGTGGGTGGCGTTGGGATGGGGGACCCAACGCTGCCTCACACGGTGACCGAGCTGCAGGCTATGGACGTATATATGTACGTAAGGAGGAATCAGTTAACGTTGGGAACCTGCGTACAAAATTTCTTGAAGATGGGCCCATAAGTAACAAAGACCATTGAAAAGTTCAATATGGCGGCCGACAGTGGCATCATACCACCGAAATAAGTACGTACATTGGTTTCGGTTAGCGCAGAGAAGCCACCTACCAAATTTCGTGAAGATGGGGCCATAAATAAGAAAGTTCAACATGGCAGATGTTGTCGACCGTTATGACCATTACGTGTAGAATTTCGAAATGAAATCTGCTTAACTTTTGTAAGTAAGCTGTAAGGAATGAGCTTGCCAAATTTCAGCCTTCTACCTACACGGGAAGTTGGAGAATTAATGACGTTGGAAAGTTCAATATAGCGGCCGACAGTGGCGTCATACCATCCAAATAAGTACGTACATCGGTTTCGGTTAGCGCAGGGAAGCCACCTACCAAATTTCGTGAAGATGGGGCCATAAATAAGAAAGTTCAACATGGCAGACGTTGTCGACCGTTATCAATCGTTATAACCGTTACGTGTAGAATTTCGAAATGAAACCTGCTTAACTCTTGTAAGTAAGCTGTAAGGAATAAGCCTGCCAAATTTCAGCCTTCTACCTACACGGGAAGTTGGAGAATTAGTGATGAGTTAGTGAGTGAGTGAGTGAGTGAGGGCTTTGCCTTTTATTAGTATAGATGTTAACGTTTACCCCCCCACCCGGATTGAATTGAAGAGTCGCATAGTGTGGGGAAGGAACGATCTCCTCAGTCTGCCAGTGGAGCAGGACTGTGATGCATACCTCTTCTTTATGCTGCCTCCCCAGCACACTGCGTAGAAGAGGATGCTTGCCACAACGCATCAGATAGAACATCTGCAGCATCTTATTGCAGATGTTGAAGGACACCAGCGTTCTATGGAAGATAGTTAGATCAGTCCTCTCTTGCACAGAGCATCAGTATTGGCAGTCCAGTCCAATTTATCATCCAGCTGCACTCTCAGGTATTTACAGGTCTGTACTCTCTGCACACAGTCAGCTCTGATGATCACGGGGTCCATGAGGGGTCTGGGCCTCCTAA